>NC_138544.1:49389016-49605590 GCF_964234715.1 Podarcis melisellensis
CGCTTAGCAAAAGTGGCCCCACTTTCCTTAGTGAAATTTAATCTCCATTACAATTAGGAACCTAGGAAGGTATCTTGTACCAATGAAGACCGCTGGCCCATCTGGCTCAGGATTGCTGACAGTGACTATCTGTGGTTTCCCAGCAGAGGCAGTTTTAGGATAGCATGACTGGTTTGGCTGCACCGGGTGCTGTGCTGCAGTGGGAGCCACAACAATGCTGTAGAACGGAGCAAAGGGGGCTGAATTTTAGCGCTACACAGGATGCCACTGGAATTTGAGAGCCCAAAGTCCACCGCTGTCCCCAGGGGTTTCAGCAGAGCTCCCTAGACACAACAGTGATTGAACCTGGAATCTTCTATATGCAGAGCATCTTCTACCAGTTTTCATCAACTGGTAGCCAGTGGCATCTTGGAATGGGACCTCATTCCATGTGCTGTATTCTCACTAGCCATTTGGGGCCAGATGGCTTCGTGTTATCATACACTGTTATGCAATACTGAATTAACTCCAAGCTCATTAGCACTTGGCATCCGAGTTCATTATTAGAAGGAGCGGAAGCGCTATTAGAGTGGCTACTTAGTTTCACATTATTATAGCTTTTGATAGCTATTGCCAACTATGTATGCAAAGGTAAGGGCCAAACTGGACAGGACATTACCATACATTAAATGTAACTAGCGTCAGATTCACAGGTGTGGTGCAATATAAGGAGCATCTGCTGGGGAAGTTTATAATTCCTGTTCAGCCAGCAAGCCTAGCAGGGATGTAAACATTTCCACTCCTGCTACAGTCCCAAGGGAAATCCCATTTGCTTTGAGAAGAGGAGGAGGTTAAATTTCCACTCCATACTGGCCAGGATCCCAATATTTATAAATACATACATGCAGCTGATGGTATTAGCATTTTTAGAAGAAAAAACCTATATGTTCAATGCAAAGATACACATAATATCCCATTCAACTGGCCCTAAAAGAGTGCAGAAATGAAGGCCAATCTTATCCAGGTCATCATCAGCTTCTTATCTTCTGTGGCCCTATGCCAATCAGCAGTCCCCCAGTTTTAGAAGAGGCCACAAAAATACTGTATTTTTGGACCATATTTTCCTCAGGGAAAATCCCCACTGCAGTAAAAGAGCAGATTATACCAAATGATGAATAAGAGAAGGCTGAAGTATTTGGCTAACTTTATAGACCTGATCTCTGACATTCAATCCCCTTTAACAGAAATAACTTATCACTGTGAATTTAATTGTAAAGGATTACTGTGATTATCACTTTTATTCTCAATGTTTTATGAAATTAATCAATATTTTGCATTAGAGAGAAGTGCTGAATTTCTCATGCACTTGATTAATGCATTATTATCATCCCAGTAATTAAAAGTAACAGGGTTATACACAATCAGCATGTACATCTTACTCAGCACCTTTGGCAGTTGCCTGCAGAAATTAAGCTCATTAATCACCCTGACCACAAAGAAAAGTAAGCTGGGGAACGCAACAGAAAAAAAGCTCTGTTTCATTGGGGGGGGGGAGAGAATGTTCAAAGCCAATATCGAGAAAACCATTAGACAATATTCCAATATGGAAAACATTAATCTCAAAAGGAAAAAGTATGAGTGTGCTGCCAAAATTATAAATTAATGTTCTCCTGTTACACTGTTCTGCAGTTACTTCACATTTCTTCACCAGATACTATATCATATCCATATCAATTAATCTGGGCAGGCAGGTCTGCAACTAAGGGAGAATGTTTTGCACATACAGTATGCGTATTTGCAGTCTCCCAAGTTTTGAAGTGAACGTGTCGTGCCATACAAAGCTTCATATTGCTTACCATTTATATAACTTTTTAGAATCACAGGCATTACCTCAATAAAAAAAAAAATCCTTCCAATAGCACCTTAGAGACCAACTAAGTTTGTTATTAGTATCCTTACAACAATTTTGTCAAATAGACTAGCATTATTCTCTCAGGTGGGGGGGGGGGAGAGAAGGAGATAAGACCATAGCTGAGATAATGATGGCTTTGCCTAACGGCTGCCTAGTGAGCCTGGGTTTTGCATATCACAAAGGCGCACCTTTCTTTTTCCTTTCTCTCATGCCTGCAGCTATCACCTTTGCAGGCCATACTTCAGACTCCAGTCTCTCACAAAGTAAGAACTGCTTGAGCCTTTACATCAATTACCTCCCCAAGACTGTGAAATGAATGCCTGTGATGCTGCATTATTTTCTCTTATCAATTTTCCGTGGGGGAGAAAGAAGAGTGCAAAACAAATCTCTAACATCTGGCCTTTGTTGTGGTCAGACAGCTGGTTTATTTTTCAGTCCGGGTGCTGCTTTGCTTTATTTGTCCCTCTTTTTTTTGCCCACCATTGAATCTGTTTCAGCTACTATTATAAGCTTCCTTGCCAAGCTAGCAATTTTTTAAAGAAATAATAATTCTTACAAGCCACTGTGGTGCAGACTATGAATGAGCAGGGGTGGGTAGATGAGTTCAAGTCTCCAATCAGCTATGAAGCTCACCTTCAGCCAGTCACTCCCTCTCAACCTAACCTACTTCACAGATTAGTTATGAGGATAAAAATTGGGGAGTGGGAGTAACATAACAAGGTGGCTGTGAAGATAAAGGAGGATAGTCATGTACAACTCATTGGAGTGCGAAGAAGAAGAAGAGGAAGAAAAAGAACAGGAGGAGTTTGTTTTTGATATCCCGCTTTATCACTACCCTAAGTAGTCTCAAAGCGGCTAACAACCTCCTTTCCCTTCCTCTCCCACAACAAACACTCTGTGAGGCTGAGAGACTTCTTAGAAGTGTGACTAGCCCAAGCTGCATGTGGAGGAGCGGGGAATCAAACCCGGTTCACCAGATTACGATCCACCACTCTTAACCACTACACCACAGAAGGAAAGAGAGCACAAATAAAAAACAGAATAAAATAAAATAACTGGGAACGTCCTAGCTCACACTCACAGCAATTATGCCAACTTGCTCTCCAAGTGCGCCATGTGAGAAAGGCTAGATAGCAGGGCACAAATGATGAACAAGACAATGTGTTGTAGTGGTTAGAGGGCTAGACTGGGATCTGGTGGACCAGGTTTCAAATCCCCCCTCAGCCATGAAACTCATTGGGTGACCTTGGGCCAGTCACCGCCTCTCAGCCTAACCGACCTCACAGGGATTAAATAAGAAGTGGGGCAATCATGTATGTCACCTTGAGATCACTAGAGAAAAAGGTGGGATATAAATGAAATAAATAAATGGGTTCCCATGTCTCTCTCTCACTGTTCGGGGTACTTTTTATGCCAACATATAATGGAATTACAATCAAAAAAATAATGTGTAGCTGCTACAAGGAGGAGATGCTGCATGCTGGATGGGGATGTCCCCAGGGCACGAGCCAGTGGTTCACATACCTCTGGTGTAACAAAACAAAGAAGGGACCATGCTCTAGGCCAGGCATGGCCAAACGTGGCCCTCCAGCTGTTTTGGGACTACAACTCCCATCATCCCTAGCTAACAGGACTAGTGGTCAGGGATGATGGGAACTGTAGTCCCAAAACAGCTGGAGGGCTGAGTTTGGTCATGCCTGCTCTAGGCATCCTAACCCAATACTTATTGCAGATGTGTTTCATTTTTAAATGTCTTAATTATTGGGGGGGGGGCTATTTTTAAAAAACCTCAATGAATTGAACAAATACTGAGCTAGTGAACAGGGCATTTTGTG
The DNA here is from genome assembly GCF_964234715.1 of Podarcis melisellensis. Classification (NCBI taxonomy): domain Eukaryota; kingdom Metazoa; phylum Chordata; class Lepidosauria; order Squamata; family Lacertidae; genus Podarcis; species Podarcis melisellensis. The sequence goes on from NC_138544.1 coordinate 49,392,743, forward strand.
GAACAATGTACTCTTAAGGTGTTCCCTTATATGAAGTAGAACCTGTATATTCAAAGTTAAATATCAGTCTCAATATATTTTAATTGGGCTGAACCTGTGTGACAAATGCTCAACCACTTTTATGGGAATGCTCTCATTAAAAACAAGAGCTCCCTTACCCAATTTTAGCCTTTAATATGAAATTTATATTAGAAGTCTAATCCTTCTAGAAAGGGGTTCATAATGCAATCACCAACAGAGCAGCCAGTTATCAAGCACCATTGCATACAATATTAGCAGGATTTAGCAGGATTTCCAGCAGCCAGGATTTCCAGCTACTGTGCAAAGCAGATTCTGTAGAAACCTACCAAAATCACAGATCTCTGCACCTCATTTAGCTGCTTTTATTGTTGCACATCACCTTTCCTTCCCTCTTAATGTTAAAATTGACACTAACTTACATTAAATCTACGTTTAAAAGTCCTTGCTAGCATCACTATTCTGAGCACTGCTTTTGCAAGGAAGAACTTTGATTTCTGTTCTTTGCCATTTTTTACCAGTTGCCAAGGTCAGAAATCCTGCCTTGGCTCATAAGCTGAACACTCTTCACTAGCTGACAGCAAGCCACTGAAGGCCAATAAAGCCGCCAGTTCCCTTTAAATGACCCAATGCAAAGAATGCCAGCAAGCAAGATCTCCCAGTGGTAGAGCTGGAAAGGTTTCAGTACCTGAGACAGCTCCCCAAGAGAAGCACTTTTCAGAATGATTGGAGACAGGAAGAAAAACACAGGATTTCCACATTGCTGTCACTTAGCACTTGAACACTTAAACAGCTCTTTAAAAAATAAAATGACTTCATTCTAACCCTGCCAGATTAATACATGTTGCAACTCTAAATAGCTCCCACTTTATCTAAACTTCTTATAAGCTTATATGTTGGAGTGTTCTATTTTCAAAAGCCTGGCTCTACACTTTCTATACCCCTCTACCCACAATTTGAATGTTAATGCAACATATTCTGAAGACATGTAGGTCTGCTTTTGTCTCCCAGATCCCAGAATTTGTTAACTTTGGGGAAGAGCTGAAACAGCGACTAGGGTAAAACCAGACAGAAGCAGCTAACCGTCTAGTATACAGTTGTTATATCTGTGACTATAGGAGTAAAGGAGGGTGCATATTCTCATTAATAAATAAGAATAAGAATAATAAAATTTTATTCATACCCAGCCCTCCCCAGTAGGGCCAGACTCAGTGCGGCTAACACCAAATATAAATTACAATAAAATGTAATAGAAACAACAACAACAAACAAACAAACAGTTAATGAAAATATGGCTTAAAATACAGCTTAAAATTAATTCCCACCATATTGTTTTTAAGCCTTCAGGGAAATTGTGTTTCATGCTCTGATTCCTTTTCTTTCTACAGTTCAGTAGACTATGAGGAAATGGAAGGAATGGACCAGGTGAGAGGTGTGTGTGTGCCTGCTCAACAGGTCTTACTCACTAGTAAATGTGTTCAAAATCTCAGCCTTAATGAAGCAACTTGGGAGGATAAGTAGTGTCAACAAAAATGTCATGCACACGATAAATCGACTATTTGTGCTACAGTTTTTGATTATCAGAGACAGCTCCAGACATCTGTCATATTCAGAACTGGAGCTGGGGCGGAAAAAACATAAGCTCCAAGCAAAGTATTACACACAGAGAAAGAAATAGAGAGAAACAGTCAGTGGAGGGATATACCTTTCCTTTCTTTCCTTTTAAAAAGTCATTTCTTTGCTTTATCATGCCGCCATCTAGTGGTTAAAGCCTGAGATAGGATGGACAGCCGTCAGACAAACACAAAAACATTTCCATCGTTTTGTTTCAAAAGGATAACCCCTAGGATTCCGGGTTAATTAAATTTAGATCTTTCTTTGCCCTCCACTAAATATTACAGTGATACTAAATAGGATTTAGTTTTAGGATCCTTTTTTTAAGGTAGTGGAAGTTAACTCCCCTTTTCCATCTACTGGTTGTTAGGAAACAGAGCCTCCTCCTCTGTGGACTCTTTCCATGAATTTTGTGCTTATCTCCTTGCTGGGAGGAGGGGAAAAGAGAAGCCCATCCCTCGCGCTACCTCCCACAAAACACGTTCTCGATCAGGAAATAAACAGGCACAAAAGAAAATCCTACGACTTTCCTTGGCAATCTCTCTCTCCACGGGGATCTTAAGTGAGTGAAGCCGAAAGGAATTGTTTTTCTCCTGCTCCCACCAAGTTCCAGGCAATCACCAGTTTGTGATAATTACTAGTGACTTCTATAATTAAAGGCTGAGCACAGCTGCAGCTCTAATGGAAACTTCAGATGAAACAATGCTGAGAAATACGTATTCTTCGCGGATGGAGCGAAACAACCTCAGACGCGAAGAGCCATTATGGCGCGCCGCCGCCCACCCCCGAAAAAAACTTTTAAGTTACACATTTATTTAACATGCACAAAGACACACACACTACCACGGAGCTGCATCTGAATAGGAAACCTAATAATAAGGGCATCACTACAGGCTAACGGTGGCGATGGTACACAACCTGTCTAATTCTCTTCTTCCAAATGAATCCAAGAGGATTTTAACTCCCCCCTCCCCGTTCGCGCCATCATCAACCCCAAGCAGCCAAGCAAGTACCCTGGATGAGTCACTCGTTACTAAGGCAATATGCAAATACAAACTCTTTGAAATCTCTGCTCCCATCAGCAGGAAAGAGGGGATGGTGGGGCGGAGGGTGGAGAGAGAGAGAGAGAGAGAGAGAGAGAGAGAGAGAGAGAGAGAGAGAGAGAGGGAGGAAGAGGAAGGGAAACGTGTTTGCTCCAATTTACACTTCAGCACCTCCTTGGAGCTTAATATAGCCTTCCAGTTGCCTGCTTTGTTTCTTGGCAGTTTTAAAGCAGCAAAGGGCGGAGGAAGAGAAGCTGGAGGCTTCGACAAGGGGCGAGAAAAAGTTATCACCGGAAGAACTGAAGAATTTCCTAACAACCTACAAGAGTCAGGGCAGTTTGGTAGGAAACAGCCCGAGCCGCCTGCATTTTGACTCTGTGCTGCTGCTGAGTTCAGTGGGACTGCCTCTCCCCCGCCCCCGGAAGTTTATGGCCAATTCAGATCAATGGGGGGATGTGTCTCCACCATATCTTCACTCTCGAAAGGGAGAGCGGAATTCCCTTTCTGAAGTGCACAACGTAATTAAAACCCACAGGGTTTCTTATTTCTTTAGACATAAGAAGCGGAAGAGTGGTGGCTGGCAGCAGAAAGTAGGTTCAGAAGAAGGGGAAAGATCTCTCTCTCTCTCTCTCTCTCTCTCTCTCTCACACACACACACACACACACACACACACACGTGTCCATCGAGGCAACTAAGGACTCCCCTCCTAAAGACCCACGAGCTCCCGCGCTACTTGTGGCAGGTGCTGGAACGCGCCCCCCGCGCACGGCCACTCGGGCGGCCCCAGAGGCTGCGCGCACATCACCTCCGTGGCTAGAATCCCATATGGAGGGGATGAGCCAAAACAAAACACCCGGTTGGGGGGGGGGAGCAGGCATCACAACGCGACCCAGACAAAAGGAAAATAGGACACCATTCCAAAAAAGGAAAAGGATGGGGAGCAGCAGCAGCAGCAGCAACCCCGAACCCGCATCCACCGAGCGTCACCCAACCCAGGTAGGCAGGGGCTGGCTTACATCTTCTTCCTCGCAGTCACTCCTCCTCGCTTGGTATTGGAAGCGGGGTCGGGGGTTGTCTTGTTGCAATGGACGCGACGCTTTTCCTTCTCCGCCGGCTGCGTTGGCCGCGGCCGCCGCGGAACTGTCCTCTTCGGCGCATTGGGGACCCAGCAGGTGACTCGCCTCGGGAGTCACCGGGAAGGATCTGGAGGTGTTGATCTTCCCGCCGAATCTCTGGTACAAGGAAGCCATTCAGTCAATCCAGGACGGAGAGGGGGAGGTATTCTCTCACTCCCTCTCTTTAATTAATTACTATTATTACTATCCATACATATAAGGAGAGGCTCTTTGTAACCGGCAGATTTGGAGCCTGCGCCGCCTCGCTCTCTTTTCCCCTAGCCTCGGATCGCCTTCTACCACGTCGAGTCAAGCCCTCCTCAATAACAGATCAGTGGAGCTGGCGAGGCGCGCGCTCCCTCCCTCGCGCTCCCTCTTCCTTCAACAGCATTAGGAGAAAACCCAGGCGGGGTGGGTGGGTGGGGGGTGAGAGAAGAGTTGATGGAATAACCCAAAACACACATATACACACGCCGGGAGGAACGCTATACAATCCGGAAGAGATCCTGCTTTCACACCCCCTCCTCTAAAAGGGAGAGAGAGAGAAGGGGAAAAAGATGTCCCCAGATGGCGGAGCCGGAGCGGAATTAGACGGGGATGTGGAGGGAAAGGGGGCTTGGCTGGCTCGCCCGGAGGCGACGGAGCAGCCGCCTGCGAGGTCTCATGCCGGCCGCGTCCGAGAGGCGAAAGTGGCGGCGGGTGGGGAGGGGGGGCGAGGGTGTTGTGCGCGCGATCAGGGGCCGGGCGGGGGGCGATGGAAACACCAGGAGGGGAGAGACCTCCTTGCGAGCACGCTGGAGAAGGAAGAGGAATCCGAGGCGCGCACCAAGGAGGGAGGAGATTGCTGCTGCTGCTGCTTTCTCTGTAAGGCTTTCCTGGGGAGCGGGGCTTGAGTCTCTTCCCCTTGGAGAACTTGAAAAGGGAACCAGAAGCAAGGGGGTAAGGTGGGGGAGTCGCTGGCCAAGCAGGGCTTGAAGGGAGTGGGTCGGGGGGCTTAAAAGGCGACACAGAGGAGGGGAGGCAGAGCCACAACCCAACGCCCGCAGCTTCGTTTCGGTGTCTAATGCCTGTCTTTTGATCTCTGGCAAGAGGGAATTAACCGGGTCCCTTCCCTCCAAGACGCGGAACCGGTCCTTGGGGCATCAGGGATTTTCCAGAGCGGCTTTCCTCCTCATCCTCTCTTGTCCCCCAATTTGTCTCTCCCCCCCCCCACCGCTTCCTCCTCCCCACAACTCGCTTGTTTAATCAACCAAAGTGTCTCGTACTATTTCGCTCTTAATTCATTTTGCTGCATTAAAACGTGCTTCAGCGCCCCTCTGTGGAAACATAAGCAAACTGTTTCTCCAGGAGTAATCCTCTGGAATAAACAAAATGCGAGACGGAGGAACCTCCAGCCCAGAGCCCGCCGTTGGGGATACTGGGACCCGCGAGGGTGCTGGCAGCAGCGGCGGGTAAAACAGATTAAGAGGCTCTGCCCTCTTTTCCTGCGCGGCTGCAGTTTAGCCGCTGAGGAGAGAGACTCTGGCTTTGGGCAGCAGCAAGCAGGGCACCCAGTACTTAAGGGATGGTCTCTCGGGGCTAATGAAGCCGGGGACGCGCAGGGCACTGGGGGCGCGACTGGTCCTGCGATGGGCAGCTAACGAGGTTACTTGGAGAGAAAAAGGGCGCCCACTCCCTGGCCTTCCCCCGGTCTGGCTGCTGGGTTTCCATAGCAACAGATGCTTATGATCTTTATTTTATTGTTTGAAGAGTCAGGAGTCACGGAGAGAAGGAAAACAGCCCGAGATATCAGTTACACACACGAGCTTCGACCTTCATTCTGCTTGGCGCCTCCTGCACACGTTGTTGTTTGTAAGGAACGTGAAAATTAAGTTCGCAAGTTGGCCCCTTGGATGCGAACGTCTTTCCTGTTTACAGAATGCGCAAGTGTGTGATTCTCTCTCATGCTCTCTCTCACACAGAGAGACACTAGAAAATTATCGTAATAAAATCTGACCGATAGAATAAAAAATGGTCTCTCCCCCCCCCCCACTTGAACTTTGTCTCCCTTTGCAAATAAAAAGAACGCCCGGTTCTATGGTTCTGTGATATCAGTTGTTGTAAGCCTCTTACATTTTATTTGCCCGTCACTGCAAAATTCCTTCCTCAAAACAAGCTGCTTAATGACGGAGCGTTTTCCCTCTTTGCACCCCAACGACCCCCCCTCCCCGCAAACTGCTGGTTTTGCTGCACCCTTCAAAGCTGGTGATGGAAGCCATAACATTTAGATGAAAACGGAGTACCAGCCCCTCAGGAGGGGGCCCTGCAGTCCTGACTTTCTGAAGTTGAAAGAAAGGAACGATCGTTTTGATCTTCAGAGCTCAGGTCTTGACATTTAATTAAAAGAAAGCTAGAAAGTCAACTTGTGACTCTCCGAAGTATTAAGTCAGGCATCCCATCACAAGGTGCACAGACTGTCACCTAAATATAAACCACTGCAAGTTTCCACAGTCCACTGGCCCATGAGATTGATTCATGGCTGTGCCTTGAACACACTACACACTGGTGAGGAATTCTTGTCATACCCTTCTTTTTTTTTTTTTTTAAAAAAAAGCATTTTGGCTGAAGAGGGCCAGTGAATAAAATATTGTTGCGTTTTTGTGTAGAAGCACAGGGCTCACACCCTGCTTTAACCCTGAAGTTTCTTTAAAAAGGCACTCGATCCCAGAAAAACAATTTCCCAACTATAAATGGAGGGACAATACTGCAGCAGCAATGGGAAAGCACTGTTCATGGGGTCACCTATGAATGCAAGTCAGCCCTACACTGAAAAAACACTTGACTTAAAGGCCATATTAAGTCAATAATCTGAGAATTAAAGCTTGCAGCTCTCCTTATTTTACCCGCAACTCTAATTAGCCTCTACATGTGCCTTTGAACGCAACCATCTTTTCAGTAAAACAAACGAAGTGGAAGGCAGAGCCATGGCTACAACTGCAGTCTTCCTTATTTTCTCCTGCACCTAAATCCAAGAGGTTCTTTCTTATTCTACAGTTCTATGCCTCATTCCACACTGTGCTGAAAATGCAAGGCTCATCTGGAGCTGGAAGCCTCTTAATCATTTAATTAGAGAAGGGGACTTGCCATGGTAATTCAGACCAATGGCCCATCTACCTCAGATTTCCTTCCCCAGACAGTGCCAAGGACTGAATTGTTTGATGCAGCCAGAGGCAATTATAGAATTATAACCCTTGGCTGTCACTCATTTTCTGCTTCCAAGAGTCAGAGGTGGAAGGCAATGTCTTAAAGGGGGCAGATTTTCAGAGCTAAAATCTCACTCTTAACGGTGGAGCCTTTCATTTCCCAAGTAACTCGCGTGCTGCTGTGCACACACAGTTCTAGCCAGCTAGATCTACTCCCAACTGAATGACAAATGGGAACTTTTGCAAGCAACTCCACCACGCCACCCCTTGCAAAAAAAACACCCAACAATATTTCTCTAGGTGAGCAAGATTACAGGAGGGGAGTCCATAGACTCTCCCTAGTGCATAGCATGGCTTATTTGCTGAGGTCATCTGTCAGTACTTGATGTGCAGGTACAGTGGTACCTCAGGTTAAGTACTTAATTCGTTCTGGAGGTCCGTACTTAACCTGAAACTGTTCTTAACCTGAAGCACCACTTTAGCTAATGGGGCCTCCTGCTGCCGCCGTGCCACCGGAGCACGATTTCTGTTCTCATCCTGAAGCAAAGTGCTTAACCTGAAGCACTATTTCTGGGTTAGCAGAGTCTGCAACCTGAAGCGTATGTAACCTGAAGCATATGTAACCCGAGGTACCACTGTATCTCCCTGCACAGTAACAGATGCCTCTGGTTGTGCATAGTATGGTCTGAGTTGCATAGGATAACTTATGGCAGCGTGTTGTAGTGGTCAGAGTATCAGACTAGCACTTGGGAAACCAGGGTTCAGATCCCCACCCAGCCACGAGCCTCACTGGATGACCTGGGGTCAGTTGCTGCCTCTCAGCTTAAGCTACATCACGCGGTAGCTGCGGGGATTAAATGAGGAAGGGGAAGCACCTCACCTCGAGCTCCTTGGCAAAAAGCTGGGATTAAAAAGTCAAATAAATAAAGGGATATGGATGGTCCTGGCTTTGTGGGTTGAAAAAGGACTTGAAATGACCTCTGGCACTTTCTATGCCAAAACTTGCTATTTTCACCCAAAAGGGACAGGGCCAATCATACTTCCCTGAGGGAGGCATTTCAAAGTCATGGTGGCATCAGAGCAAAGGCCATTTCCTTTATATAAACACAGCAAACTTCCTCTAGGAAATAACATGCAAAGAAAGGTGTCAGCCAATAAGCTTAAGGCAGGGCAAGGTGGACTCATTTGAGAAGATGTGCTGCTTCACTGCCCTTATTGCCACACGGTAGGTGCAATGATGCTCTCCTATCAGTGCTCAGTTGGCCTTGGATCAAGATCTACAACACCAGTGCTCTAGCCATCTTATCTATTTCATTGCCCATAGCTCTCTAGAATAGAAGTGGAGAGTGCACTCAGGAGCAATCGTGTCACCAACCCTCCACATTAGCCATTCCATAACAAGATGAGATCCTTCACAGAATCATCTGCTTTGTCCCCAGAGCACTCAGGAATCTCCCAGGATCCACAAATCTCCAGCGGTGGACCATCTTAATCAGTTCCTCACCCTCGCAGAGGGTACAAATGCTGTAAGTTCAAACTCCACAAGCATCTTCTTATGAAGTTCTTTATTTTAAGCACAATAAAGGCTGGATCAGAATTAATAACATTTGGGGATTTTCAGCTGCATAAAAGCAAACATTCTGGTATATGTACTAGTTTCTTCCATTTGTTTCCTGCAGGGCTGGGCCAAGATATTTTGGTCTGTGACATGCAAAATCTACATTTTAGAAAGGTCATAGTTAATGCAGTGCACAATCCAAAGATGATTTTCATCCAAGATCCTGATTGTGGTCAGAAAGAATTGCACACGAGCTTCTTCTCCTTCTCCCAACTTCTCCTTGCATTTTACCCCATAAATGTCTGTCTCTCACTCTGTCTTCCCCAATGGTCCCCCAATCCATCATCTACTTAATGGTCCCTCCTTCTTTGGATTCCTTTTGTAAAAGTAATTTACAGTGCAATTCTATGCATATTTATTCTGAAATGAGTTCCAATATGCTCAAAACAGGCTTACACACTAACACAATGGTAAAAGTAAATGTAAAGGTATAGGGACCCCTGACCATTAAGTCCAGTCATGGCTGACTCTGGGGTTGCGGCGCTCATCTCGCTTTATTGGCCGAGGGAGCCGGGTCATGTGGCCAGCATGACTAAGCCACTCTGGCGAACCAGAGAAGCGCACAGAAACACCGTTTACCTTCCCGCCGGAGCGGTACCTATTTATCTACTTGCACTTTGATGTGCTTTCGAACTACTAGGTTGGCAGGAGCAGGGACCGAGCAACAGGAGCTCACCCCGCCATGGGGATTCGAACCGCCGACCTTCTGATCGGCAAGTCCTGGGTTCTGTGAATTAACCCATAGCCCCACCCGCGTCCCCTAAATAATGCAATGGTAATTTGCACCAATTTCTCCCATTGCACCTTATTTAAATTGTTCTTTTCTTATTTCCCATTCCTTATTAGAGACTAACAAGTGTGTTTATGATTTCAGCCTTAAAGCCTGGGCTGCCATCTAACTGACATGGGAGCAGGGCTGTAGCTAGGGGATGGCGAAGTGGGTCACCACCAGGGGCACAGATGAGGGGGGGGCGCAAAATCAACTATAAATATTTATAGGTTGAAGGAGTGTGAAGGCACAAGATCACCAAGCTGCATGGGAACAGGGGAGTGATACATCCCAACCCTATAGACTGCCTGCAAAATTAAATGCAAACCCACCCCTCACGTTTTGAACAAGGCTTGCCAAAAATAACAGATAGGAAAATAAAACTCACCAGAATTCCCTCTCCAATTTCCATGATTATTTTACACAGTGACTAACTACAAGCATAGAAAACAGAATAGAAAGCTTTGTGTGTTCTCTTTCTGGGCAATTTATGCCTCTATCTAATTCTGAACTTGGCAATGAGGTGTCGCCTTGTTTATTGCATAAAAATTAATATCAGAGGGAACAGATTGAATTCATCTAGCTAAGCAGCTGGATGGATCCAAATGTGCTTCCTGTTTTCATCGTTCTGATTTAGTAAAGAGCTTTCTTCCCCCCCCCCCCCGTTTTTTTGCAGGGGAAACACATGTACTAAATTCACAATCTAATAAAACTAATATGCCTCAGTATTGATGGCATAACTCTATCATACACAAAATTGGGGCAACAAGATACTCACAAGCTGCTCCAAATTGCCCCTTTAAATACTAGCAAGCCTTTCTAGCCATCAGGAAAACTATTTAAAAGCCTTCGCCTTTCATCCATTAGCCCATTTGTCAATACTACTAAGTCCTGCTGAACGTGGTGCCATTGGTGCAGTAGAGTCAAAACCATTTGACTAAGTGTGTGGAGGCTGTCAGTTACTTTTCAGAATTGTTTCTGAAACAAACCATCCTGTTGGGCTAAAAAACACACTAATGGAAGGCCCAATGTCCTAAGGTAGCCGAGAGTAAGTCATTTCCCACCCACTCAGCCCTGCTATGTGGAAATGGGATATGGCAGAATCAAGAGTATAGATCACAGGATAACTGGTAGGGAAGATGGATCACTCACTCCAATCAGTTGCCCAAAGGCTGCATTTCTTTTCTTTGTCTCTGCCTCTTTCTCTCCTGGCACCTATCATTCCTGCTTTTGAAGGGTTCACTACTGATGTGTGCTTTCCCCCCCTATATAGGAACATCTTTAAAACTTCAGTTAGCATAGACTACCAACACCTGCAAATCCCAGCAAGCTAGGATAACAGAATACTGCAGAAGTTCCTTGTTAGGATGCCTCAGACTTTGACTAGGGACTTTAAGATCTGAAGCTGGAACCTAGCCTTCTAAGCTACCCTAATGCATACCCTCTGGGTCTACAGTCTTCAGCACAGCAGGGCATTGGGTATAAGTGTGCAACAATGGATGCTGTGTTTGGCAGGCAGTATGGTAGAGTGGAAAGGTTTAGCTCATAAGAGCCTGATAGTTTGTTTCCAACGCATCCACAAAGAAAAAACTTCTGCCATCTTCACACACTAACTGCTGACTGTGAGACCTTGTTAGAAAACGTGTACTCTGCATTCACTTCCAGATACCCCCAGCATGTGGCTGATATGATTCAGCTCAATACAGATTGGATGCATGGAATAGCCAAAGGATGGTCTTCAACCTACTGTTGTGGAAATCTAACCACAATACAACTTTTGTTTCACGTCTGAGGCTCCTCTTTATTCCAAGTAGAGTTGTACCTTGGATCTCGAACGCCTTGGCTCCTGAACAAATCGGCTCCTGAACAAATGAAACCCTGAGTGTTCTGGTTTTTGAACGATTTTTGGAAGCCAAATGTCTCACAGGGCTTTTGCAGCTTCCGATTGGTTGCAGGAGCTTCCTGAAGTCAATCAGAAGCCAGGCTTTGGTTTTCAAACGTTTTGGAAGTCGAACAGACTTCCAGAACGGATTCTGTTCGACTTCAAAGGTACAACTGTACCTGGGAGAGGCCTCAAACATGAGAGTCCTCTGAACACATTACAAAGTGCATAATATTTATATAGCAATTGTCAGACAAAGCTCAGAGACTAACTTCCTCGAACGTATTGGAATACTACAGAAAAGTTCAAAGCAATATTGGAACACGTTGCTGAAATAGTTGTTTACCCTTTAGATTCAGCTTGTGTAGCAGTTATCTTGCTTTTCTGGCCATCTGAGATTACACATGTTAGAACATTTTTGCACAACTTTGTTCTTTGTGGCCAAAGCAGTACATGAATCATCAAATGTCACCCTCGCCCTTATCCCATGTCACCTTCACTTTTATTGTTGCTCACAGCAAAGTTCATTATCCTTAATCCTGTAGCCAAACTTCATTGATTGATCTAACACTGCAAAACCCTCAATGTCTTTTTTAAAAAAAATGTACAGTAGCTTTCCCCAACCTGATGCCCTCAAGGTATTGTTGAACTACAACTCTAAACATCACTGACCATACAGCTGGTGGAAGCTGTAATCCACCAGCTTGGGAAGAGATGTTATATGCCTTAGACACTGCCTCCCCACTTATGTTCTGAAAACAATGTCTCAAAACTGCCAAGAACACTTCCTTAATTATTCTTTCTATGTTAAATCCATACAGTGCAGACAGGAATTCTTAATAAGTGCCCCGAGAAGTCTGAGTTTGAGCGTTTTCTGGAAGTGATCTAAGGACCATTTCAATGCAGTGGTATATCCAGGACCATGGATTTTGCACTGTAATTTAAACTGGACTCTCAACTTCTGGGAAGAAGTTTCTTTTCTTTTCTTTTTTTAGAGACAGAGAGAACTTGAGACATCTAATGAGAGAATATCAAAATACCTGAAAATGTCAGGTAATGTGGATAAAAAGCTCTTCCTAAACTTTGAATTTATAATTCTGGTGGCTATGCAAAGATATACTCGCTGTCATAGCAGTGATTTACAAAAAGAAGTGTCTTCAGTTGAGGATGTCAGGACCAAATGTCCATACCTTGGCATTCTGGGAGGGTGGCAGAAAAGCTAGCCCTTCATAGTAGCAAACATCAGTTGGCCCTCACAACACAGCTTGTTAAGCATCAGTACTACTATAGCGAAGAGAAACCAGGGAGGGAGAAGTAACCAAAGCCTACACAAACATATTCTCCATCACACTGCTTTCATTCATAAAATGATTTAACCCTCCCAGCACATTGCATCTACCCTGTTGTTCACATAATTGGAGTGATAAATGGGGAAATGAGCCTCATTCTACTTTTGCAAGATGTTTATGGTTATAGACCAGCAGAGTGATTCTACTCTGGGTGTTGGGCAGAAAAGTAGACAGTGATGTTTATTATACATTGATTAATTCATACTAAAAGAATATGTCCTTCAGAATGTAGTCTAGAATTTATGTATCACTGACTACAAATTTTCTGTCCTTAAGGCACAGCAGAAAACATTAGGTGGATCATGGCAGGTATGGAGGGAACGGAAGTACTTCATACACACATATTTGCTGTTTATGAAGTAGAACATGAGGTCTTTTTAAGAAAACCAGAATTACAGTTTTGTATAAGTAAAGGGAGTAAACCAGTTAAGGCTTCCGTCTTTCTATCATTTGCTTTGGGTACCCTTGAAGTCTGTTACCTAAACAACTTCTGAATTATTTTCTTTTGAACTCACCACGGCATCACAACATGGTGCAGCACTGCTGAAGTTTGATGGAACAGCTAACTGAAAAGAACAAAAATTGCAGATCTGTTTCACTAAAGGCACAGTTACAGCTCTGTGCTATTCTCCCCTCTTGCCTTGTCCCACTTAAAACTCATCCACAAGGGAACCTAAATTCCACAAGAAGAAATAGCTGAATTCTGCAACACACAAATTATGCAAATTAACCAAGTCTGCTTACTCTATTCTGTTTTTGCTAGTTATCCAGAGGGTGAAGATATTCAGGGCACCCCACCCATCAGGCCAATATAAAGTCTAATCCAGTCACCTGTTTGGGTTTCTGAGATCCTGCCCATACACAGGCAAACCTATCTTCAGACTCATTAGGGTCAGATAACTTGCTTTTTAAAAAAGAAGAAACACCTTTCTAGCTTGACTTCTCATAGGGACAGGTACTATAGGCAGTATCACATTTCATCCTTGCACAGAAGTGGTGGGATGCATAGTCTCCTGCATTGCACCTGCAGCGAAATCCTATGCATAATTATTCAAGGAGTCCAGCTAGGGATGTCTGTAATGCTGAACAGCTGTTGCCAGTCATCATAGACAGTGCACAGCTAGATGGACCAACGGACCAACTCACAGCTGTCCATGGAGGCGCAGGTCAATTCTGCGTCCAGGGCAGCTGTTTATCAGCTCCATCTGGTACACAGGCTGAGACCCTATCTGCCCACGGGCTGTCTCGCCAGAGTGGTGCATGCTCTAGTTATCTCTCCCTTGGACTACTGCAATGCGCTCTACGTGGGGCTACCTTTGAAGGTGACTCGGAAACTACAACTAATCCAGAATGCGGCAGCTAGACTGGTGGCTGGGAACAGCTGCCGAGACCACATAACACCAGTCCTGAAAGACCTACATTGGCTTCCAGTACGTTTCTAAGCACAATTCAAAGTGTTGGTGCTGACCATTAAAGCCCTAAATGGCCTCGGCCCAGTATACCTGAAGGAGTGTCTCCACCTCCATCATTCTGCCTGGACACTGAGGTCCAGGGCTGAGGGCCTTCTGGTGGTTCCCTTGCTGCGAGAAGCCAAGTTATAGGGAACCAGGCACAGGACCTTCTTGGTAGTGGCACCCACCCTATGGAACGCCCTCCCACCAGATGTCAAAGAGAAGAACAACTACCAGACTTTTAGAAGACATCTGAAGGCAGCCTGTTTAGGGAAGCTTTTAATGTTTGACAGACCATTGTATTTTGATATTTTGTTGGAAGTCGCCCAGTGGCTGGGGAAACCCAGCCAGATAGGCGGGGTATAAATAATAAATTTATTATTATTATTATTATTATTATTATTATTATTATTATTATTAGTGTGTTGAGGATTTCAGCCTTAGGTCTACAACCCCACAAGCAACAATTTCTAATTACAGGCATCACATGAAAAATGCCCCAGGCTCCACAACAGCTACTTTCATGGGAGGCTGTCTTAACACACTGTTGGTTCATCTTCGGTGGTTTTGCCAGATTTGCCTGCTCTCCAAAGCAGCTCTCCAAAGTCTCAGGCAGAAATATCTCCCATCACCTGCTACTTGAGATCCTTTTAATTAGAAATTCTAGGGGACTGAAGCTGGGTGTAAAGCTAAATTCTTGCATGTAAAGCATCTGTTTTACCACTGAGCTTTGGTCCCTCTCTTTCAAATAAACCTTAAAAAAAAGAACACAAGTATTTAAGCTCAGTATGGATAAATTAAAAAAAATCTTATTTCCACCCCTCTAAAACGTACTACTGAAAACTGTACATACAGATTAGCATCGCCACTGGAGGGTGCTCCTGTAGTTCCTAAATTTGAACACAAAGATTATCTTTTCTACGCTTCTTTCCATGCAGAATTGCACTGCAGTAGTTAATTCAACCAATTTATGCCCCTAACATTTAGAATGAAAAATGCTCTCAGCAAACAAATGTTCTGAACGAGGCAGGTTCAGGTAAGAAGAATTTAAATCGGGAGGCATTTCTTGCTAGCTGAGCTGTCCATGTGTTGTCGTTTTGAGTAAGAGGGGGATTTTCAGGATTCTCCCAAAAACGGAGGACCATTGTCGCAAGATCTGCAGTAGCTGATCACAAATTCAAACTCAGGCTGCATGCAAGCATTTCCTCTGAATCCCACAAAACAAAATGTTTGCTATTACAGCCTTTTTCTGCTGGCAGCAATTCTGTGGCAATGGGACATCTGAATAGTGTCTGCCAGAAGCAAGAAAAATCCACAGCATGAGTCCCTATGGATAGGCATAAATAAATGGCACAAAATATGAAGTACAAGCACACAAGGCAACAGTTTTGCAGAAGCTATGGTGACAGGGCAAGCACACACTGTTTATATTGTCTTGGTTATTTTCCAAACTGCTTAGTGCATCTATCTTTGCACAGAGACAGGGAAGATGTACAAACTACACCAAGGAGGAGGAGAAAACACCCAAAGCAGCTCCAGTAATCCATGGCTATTGGCCATGCTTTCTAATAGGAATTGTAGTTCAGCAACACCTGCAGGGACGCGGGTGGTGCTGTGGGTTAAACCACAGGTCGGCCAATTGGTGTCAAAGAAGGATAGAACTTTCTTTATGTATGCTACAACAGCAGCAAGAATACTCATTGCAAAGTACTGGAAGACACAGGATCTACCCACTCTGGAAGAATGGCAGATGAAGATGATGGACTATATGGGACTGGCAGAAATGACCGGCAGAATCCGAGACCAGGGAGAAGAGTCGGCGGAAGAAGACTGGAAGAAATTCAAAGACTATTTACAGAAATATTGTAAAATTATTGAATGGTAGAACGATGTCGGATAGAAATTAAGCGGTTTCCAGCTGTAATGTTTCAAGAGATGGGAAAAAAGGTTTAGAAGCAGGTTAAAATTTATTGATAAGGATTTGCTGAACTAACAATCTGAATTGGAATACAAAAAAGGGAGGTATGAGGAGGTCTGGGAAATAAGTTAATGGAAAATAAGTTATGAAAACTTTGTGTGTTTTTTATTATTTTTATTTTTGTATTTTTGTTATTTTTTCTTTTTTCTTTTTGATTTTTACTGTATTAATATTGAAAACCTTAATAAATATCTTATATATATATATATATAAGAATTCAATAAGGACCAATCATGCTTAGACTGAACAAGGAATGCTGTTACAGAGTAGACTGGAAAATTGGGATGGAGAAGGGAACAAAATGCATAAGAACCCCACGCAGCAACATTTTGCTGCAGGGCCCTACCTGTAAATTTGAAATCAATATTACATGTGCTCAGTATGAAAACTCAACTCCCAAGGATATCATCTCTCATGGGATGTAGGCAAAAGAGAGAGTAGGGCAGCATGTGCATGAGAAACAGAACACGGAAAGATTCTTCTATCCATCTTTCCAAAATGTGAAACTAAAATTCTCCCTGTGTCAAGTTCTATGTCCCAGTAGGAGCCCTGAATCCATATTGCAAGTCCCATCTGGGAGACGGGAGATAAAAAAAAACCCCTCTTACACAAAATGCCTGAATATGAAGCAGTATAGCAATAGCACAAGTTAGCCGAGTGTCTCACTCCCCTATAATGTGCAAAGCAAGGACTCATTGGTCATGCTCAAAGGTGAGAACCATGCTTTGTTGCTTTGCTCACCACAGCAGATAAGTCATGCCTCACATTTTGGCTTCTTCAAATTCATGAAGCTTAGGACTTGTTTGAAAGAGGATGGAATTCGGGAAAGAAGAAGGGCAGGAGGTAAGTGAGCAGCTCCAACGTCAACCTTCTCACTTGAGTTATTCCCGTTGCTAAGCCACTAGCCCTCTCTGCCTTTCTTGCTTTCAAAAGAACATTCAACGTTCTCTCAGTGCGAACACTCTCCAAGCATCAGGGAAACAGATCATCTCCATCCTCAGAATGCAAAGCAAGACAACACCAGGCCACACCAGAGCACAGGGCTGGGCCAATTAGTAATCTGCATTTCCTGAAGCACAATAAAGTATAATAAACCATCTAACATTGCACTCTCAAGAAATACAGAATGCTAAAGAGGACAAGATGGGAAAACAAGAGGAGATTGCCTGCAGCAGTGGCAGGTAACGTGACTGAAAGGTGAAGGTAAGGGTTTAAAATAACACTGTTTTCTCAGTGTTCTTCCGCCTTCACTTCATTGTCCTCAGCTAGGTGTTTTGCATCTGTCTTTAATCATTTGCACACTGCTGTTGTTATGCTTATGCGTCCTACTTCTCCTCTAGAAAAACAAATGGATGGGAAGAGAGGCTAGAAAAATTACCTCAGAAATGCACTACCTATTTCAATGAATCAAGATTTAACACAATACATCCAGATAAAACTTTAAGAATCACACAGGTGACACAATTAACAAACGATCCCAAGCAATGTCGTAAACAGAACTGATTACATAAAAGGTCATTATAATAAAACATGATGCATCCTCCGCTATTAAGGCAACTCACACAGCTGATTAATTTGCTTTGACTATTTATCCTTGTAATTATAGTTATGTTTTATTGCATCTCACATAGGAAAGACAATAGGTTTAACAAAAAACAACACAGTAGCTTTTATTAACTGTTTTATTGCCATTCAAACTATTCCTCTGTTGTCATTCATTAACGTCTTTTGATGACTCTTACTTATTGCACCCCATGTCCATTTTATCTGCTTGCTGGTTTATCTTATTTTCTTATTGGTTTGCTCCTTTTGTAAATGACTTCAAAAGATTTTATTAAAAGGCAGTCTATAAATATTTTAAAGACACGGGAGTGTACATGAAAATGGGGGGGGGGGGAGAACTCTGGTTCAAAATGTGAAGGGTTATTTTCAAAAACTCTTCACTATTCATGCCATCTCATTGCCAGAAACATATAGTTTAAATTGCAAAAGGTACTATAAAAATAAATGGACATTCACACAAGGATGATCAGTTAAGTAGTGGAAGGCATTAGTGATAGGCATTTTTAGCATTTGTTAGCTCTAAAAGTTTTAGTGCTCCTACCATTTAAAAAGCAAATGGCATCATTATTCTGGTCTCCTAATGTGACCAAGATCAATCTAATGCCAGCACATTAAATAGCTTGCCCACTGATGATGCACTTGTGCTGAAAAGTATTCTTGCCTTCTTTATGGTGACTGACATTTAAGGATTTGATCACTTCTTTTTATCTTAATTGTTGTCTGGAGAAACGAAATGCATATTCACACTACAGATTTCATACCAGTCACTCTAAGCAGATAACTCTTTGAACTGTGCATCTGCAAGGAAGGCTAGTTCCCCAGCAGAGAATTCTCAGCACCCTCACCAAATTATAATTCCTGAAATTCTCTGTGGGGATCAATGCCAGGACACTTAAAGAGGAATAAAACTAGTACAAATTTGTTGTGTGGATATATTTCTGTAGCTCACTGAAGGCTACATCAACTAGCTTGCAGCTTCCTATGGAACCCCCTATGCATGCAGTAGCCACCAGAGCATGGTTTTACTCTACATGACTACGATGAGTATTTATTTATTTAGTGTGTGTATTTATTTTATCTCCCTCTGCCAAGATCACACAATGAGTTTAATGGCTAAGTAGGAATTTGAATCTATGGAACTACATTACTAGCTGCCCTTGACTGCACGCTTATTGTTAGTTGCCAAGCTATTTTAGAAATCAAAATGCAGAAGGCCAAATTAGTTGATAAATTCACTGCACATTTTCAGCACAGTGCACGGCATAACTTCTACTTAAGCCACCGTGAATTTGAAAGAACGGAGAGCACCAAATCTCGCTTAAGACAACCAATGTGGTTAGCTAACACAGCTATAAACATGAATCTGAAGTGTTGTATTGCTCTTTGCTCTTCTCATTTGTAGAAAAGAGGCCTCCTCTATTCCTGGAGTATGAAGTCATAAGGCTATGAAAGCATAAAACGTATTTATTCTTCTATTCTTCTAATGCCAGGATGAGGAACTTGTGACCCTCTAGATGTTGCTGGAGTCCAACTCCCATCATCACCAATGGCCATGGGGGCTCGGGCTGATGGGAATTGAAGTCCCAAAATGTCGGGCAGTCCACAGGTTCCCCATCCCCATTATGTTTTGTTACCCCTTCCCTCTATTGGCTGCAAAGGTTGTCCAAGGGTTCCAGTATCACACCTCATGGTGAGCTCTTTATCATGAAATGTACAATTCTGTGATGATGCCAGCTGTTTGTCAGGTTACACATTCCTTAACTTAAAACATGGTAAGTTTCAGTTATTCCTAAAATATTTTAGTGAGTCGTGCACTCTAAATCTTTCTCCATTTTACAGATTAGTGAACTGAAGCAAAGTGAAGTAAGAGCACCGGATGACTCCAGAGGAGAGTTGGCATTTGAACCCAAACTAAAATGTGTTTATTTGATGGTGGAAGCTGGTACTTGAAACCGGATTGAAAACAGGGACATTTCTCAAGCAGTACCACTCAGTGGGTGGGGAGGGGAAAAAATTACATGAGCTAATCTTAGAAAGGAAATAATGTTTTCCCTTTTTATTACTTATCAGCATTTTCATTGCTTTCAGGCTCTAATTTATAAGACATTTATAATTCATAAACATGATAGGCTGCCCTTTGCTAATCGCCTAACTTCCCCATCCATAATTAATGCTCAGATATGAAGTTTAATTATATTTTTAACAACTCATTTAAAGGAAAAGAATCATGATCAACAACAACAACAAAATCCAGACCTCCTACATGGGCCCAAAGTATTAAATCCCCAGTGGTGGGAATAATAACACTGTAGTCATAGTTTATCTTTAAAACTTTGGTATTAAACTATTTTTCATCCAATGTCTCAGTGTACTACAGAACCATTTATCTAGCAAGGCAAAAATGAAGCAAACGAGGAACCAAGGGAAACAACAACTCTCATGCCCCCATGATGGTCAAAAATCCAAGAGGACATTGCTAAAAATGCCATCTTAATGTCAAGTTAGGTTATGGAGAGAATGGATGAGTGGCTGAAGTGGAAAAGGAAGTCAGGGGTGGCACCGTCTAACTGTCCTTCCTTTGTTCCTCCCTGGCTGTGGCATGTAGTTATTAGCCCTGTACAACTGACTCTCCTTTGCATGCAGCTAGACCCAAGGTCTAAACTAGACCGGGGGGGGGGGGGTCACCGATCCTTTCAGGCCAATGGGCACAAGGTAACTGTTGAGCAAGTTGCCTGTGCTCCACCTCCCCTCTATTCCTTTCTCTTTCTCCTCCCACAGATGAGACCTACCACCCAAGGGACGTAAAGGGTGAATATAGCAACTTTGCTTTTCCAAGGGATCAGGGTGAAAGGTGGGTCCATAGAATTTAGCTGAGCATTGAAAAGCACATCAAGGCGAGAGAGGAAGTGGAAAAGAGCAGCACTCTTCCAGTTTCCTCCTTCAGCTCTAATGCACTTTTCAAGAGAGAGAAAAACAACCCCGCCCCACTTCATTACCAAAGGGGTAGTGGGGGTGCTCAGGCTTTGTGGGTGCTAGCAGAAGACCTCATGGGTGCCACCCTTAGACTAGATTCTAGTCACAAACCCATTGAATGGGGTGTGTGCACTGCAGGGAACAAAGAAGTGGCGAAGCTGAACTGCAGCATATTTATAAAAAAAACAACAAGAATGTCTCCAATGGTCATCTGTTGTAGCTTCCACAGCTGGGCAACTATGGAATTTTCTTGCCCTTAATTCACAATCCCAACATTTTAGCATCTTCCACAGCCATTTTAATTTTATTTCGATTTCAGGTTTGATTTCAGGTCAGCAAGACTGACTTTCTAGGATGTGCCTTTTTTACTTTAGCTAATTATAATTAGACCTTGAGCTATATCCATGTATTTTTGCACACGCTATCACCTGCACAAAGGAAAGCCTCAGCTTGCCCAAAAGAACACAGAGGATTTGCTGAGAACATTTTTTATGCTACTACAGTTAAATATCTGAGCAAAACTAAAGTGTGCTATGTGCTGTCCAGGGTCCTGAAGAGAAATGGTAAATGCTTAACTGATAATCTGTCATATAATTGCTCCGAGCGAAGACATAATCAGTTTTCAGAACTCAGAGGGTGATTTTCTGAAATCCACTGATTTCAATAGGTCTGCACTGGGCATGACTAACAGTGGGTATCACTCACCTTAGAGCATGTGAGGGTGGGACGAATCAAGTAATCCATTCAGAACAAAGTCTACTTTAAGGTGTTAAATTTGCTGAATGTGCAATCTTGAACTAGAGCCGTGTGATATAAGAAACTATAGATTCTTTAGTCTTTTAACAGCAAGATAAAAGGGAAAGTGTTTCACCATACTTACAATGCTGGAGCTCTGCACCTTTTATCTTTCTGCTAAAAGACGAAGTAATTATGGTCACATGACATTTCATCCTAGAATCAATAGAAAGTGAGTACAGTACTTGTCTTTTCTACATAGTCCACACACAATCTAGGTCTACTGTTGCATGTTATTTTGCCCCTGAAAAGAGCTTATTGAGAAACTGGTTTCATTCCAAAAATAAACATTAATTGCAGATTGATTCTGCATAACTCTGCAGCGTGTCCATTTGAAAACAGATGTAGGTGGTTCTCGCAGTAGGTGTGGGTGTTTGTGACTTTCTATATATGTGTGTATACCAATATCACAATCACCACTTGTTTCTTCATTCACCTGGGGCATGTGCAGGGAGTAAAAGGTGTGGATAACCTAATCAAGGAGAGAGTTTTCAAATAACTGCACCCACTCTTGCACATGGTAGGAGCTAGAACATAAATGATTCTGGATTGCAGAAAAACTAAGTTTTTATGCTACAGACAGGTTAGTATGTATACAGCCAATGTTAGGGAGAAAGAGTTAGCTTCCCAAGGTTTTTTTTTTCTTTTTAAAAAATGTGACCATCAGGAACACTGGGTTTAATAGAGCTCCATATTTTGTTGGCCACAGATGGGTTTATGAGAAAAGAACTGCAATAAGCAGAGATGGTTTAATTTCTTTGCAGACTGTGGCTAGATCAATATCAAATATTGCCCGCAGAGGTTTTGAAGAATAGCACAGTAAGTCTTCTGTATGCCAACCTCCTTGGTAATCTATAGTAAAACTTTCAGCCTGAAGTTGTAAAAATCCCCAACATTTTAGTAAAAAATTGTTTTAGTGTATGTCTCCATTGATGTGAGAGTATTGTATGAATGGTCAATATTTAATCACAGGACACATGCAAGAGAAGGGGAAGGTCGTCTCTGTAGCCCCCCTTTGGGGGTGATGGAATTCTGCTTTCCAAATTAATTGACCCCTCTTATGCACACTTAGCTGCTGCCTATTTTTATTAAAACAAGTTAGCTTTGAGCCAGTTCAACCAGATAGAAAAACACTCTGTCTTCTGATGGAATGGTGTCAAGTCTCCACTGAGAAGCAATTCCCCTACCACAACATTTGAGCTAACTTCCTCAAACCATCCATGTATCTGAATGGCTTAATTCTTAACACTGAGCAGCAGTCCATGCTTGTGTTAGAGAGACATGACCTGAGCAATGGTGGTTACAGTGAATAGGGATCAGAGGCTTCTTCAGAAACAGGTGGGACTAAGGACGTGCAGTTTCAGCTCCTGTCTGTGGTTGGCAGTTCAAAGCTATAGATTGCCCAGGCCTTATACAAACACCATGGAACTGGTCTTCTGCCCTTCTGCCTGATCAACACAACAGAATCTTCTGCCCACTGTAATTTAGACTGTTGCTCAGGAGCAGCCAATTTGGTGCTCTCCAGATCTTGTGGGATTATGACTCCAACCACCCTTGACCACTGACCACTGACCATGTTGGTCAGGGATGATGGGAATTGGCTATCCTTGCTCTAGGTCAAGCTTTGAGCATCAGGCAAAATGAATCCTGAATGTCCAGGTCTGGTTTGAATATGCAATACAGCTCACAGAGATTAGAAGGCAAGAAAAAGGCACTGCTTCTGGAATCTGCTGCCCAAGGAGGCTGCTTCCTCAACTCCTGGCAAGGACAACCATGTTCAAAAGCAAGAGTGCACAGGAGACTTTGTATCTATCTAGCTGGAAGCACAGTACAATCTCCTCACCCCTCATATTCATAAGTTGCAGACACATTTAATGTTCCCTAATAAATACTGAAAAACCAATGTGAAATATTCCCTTTAAGCAGTTGTGACATGCACCTCAAATCCAAATGGAGACTGAAGCACAGGAGTAGTGATCCACTCCATTTTTAGTCGAGCGTGCCATATAAATTCCATTTTGTGTGCATAGGCAAAACAAACCACTTTGGAAACCAAACTCATCATTTCATTTTCTGGCTCTCTTTTCGCAGAGATGCAGTTTCCTTACAGCCTAAATTCATATTCTCATCATGAATTTCTTCCTGCAGCACTGTATTTGATGGTCTTGAGTTCACCTTGATTTTGTCTACAGATAATAGTATTATAGAAGGTGCAGCAGGGGGGAGTTGTGTTTTCTCTTCCCCACCTCCAGTTTGCCTGGAGCTTGAGAAATATTTATAAAATACCTTTCCATGGAAAGCTTAGACATACTGGTTTTTTTATCACTGTCACACACTATCTGCTGTGTATTAACAAGATGGTTTTGGAATGACACAATCTAGGTTGTTTATTTGGAAAATACAACTGACGCAGCTGCATTTTATGAAGTGTGAAGCATTCTTAGCTCCTACTGACAAACGTGGTCAATTTGGGCATTTAAAGAGAATGTACAACCACCTCTCTTAAAATGGTGACCTTCCTTTGGGAAGGGTGGGCGGTGGAATAAAACCATGTTTTCAATTAGATACTCTGGGCCATCTCTGCTGCCATTTCACCCTGATTTGCCCTGGATATAATCTGAGAGAGAAAAGTGGGGCCCAGTGCTCTTGATGCATCTGTGGATGAACTAGTTCTCCTAGTACATCCAAGAATTAGGAGTCACAAGTCCTGTGAAGGTGGAATTAAAGGGATGTTTCTATCCTCCACTGGTGTTAGTAATTTCTCTGAATCTAGTGCACAGGCAGAACTGTTAATGCACAGCACATACCGTCATGACATCTTGGTTGGTTTCTTGCAGGGGCAAGGAACTTTTGGACACCCACCCACACACCCGCTATCATTGGACTACAGCTCCCACCATCCCCAGTCATTGGCTATGCTGGCTGAGAGTCCATTGGGAAAGCCACAGTCTCCCTATCCCTGGTTTACTGTAATGTGCTCTACAAGGGCCATCTTGGGAAAACATTCAGAAACTGACCCATAATGCTGAAGCCAGTTTGTTGGCTTTTTCTTCTTCTTCTTCTTCTTAAGAGCATATTATTCTTCTGTTGCAAAATAATATTATTCTTCTGTTGCAAAAAGTTTCAGATTAGTTTCCAAGCATGCTTCCATGTGCTGCTTGTGACATTGAACGCCCATTGAAAGCTTGGGCACAATTTCATGCAAACTGAAAGGGACATGAGGAAAATTTGAGAGGATGAGCAAGATAATTCCTCAACCCATACTCAGTTTTTCTACAAACCCTCTCCTTAGAACAGCTGAAATGGATATATCCTGACTTGTGAGGTGCAATCTCACAGCGACTGTTAAGTGTGGGTGGTGGAGGGACAACTCTTCTTCTCACTATTGGGGGTGCTGTCATCATTGACCACATAAGGGGTAGGCAGACTCTGCTACATTCTCACCAACT
Organism: Podarcis melisellensis; assembly: GCF_964234715.1. Taxonomy (NCBI): domain Eukaryota; kingdom Metazoa; phylum Chordata; class Lepidosauria; order Squamata; family Lacertidae; genus Podarcis; species Podarcis melisellensis. The sequence goes on from NC_138544.1 coordinate 49,417,543, forward strand.
ATGGTGACCTGAAAGGGAGACAGGCAAAGAATGAATAAAAGCCACCCACCTAGGCCCATTGTATTGAAGTTGGCATGTGTGCAGTTCAGTAAGGCTCACACAGAAGAAGCTGAAAAATACTCTCTCTCCACCCAATATATTTCAAGACCCCAGCTCTTTCCACTGACCATGGCTTTACCACTTTCTAGGTCAGCCTCTTCCAGTCAGGACATACCACTTACAGATGTAATGGAGGCTAATGGCCACAGCTGTCACCTGGGCGTATCAAATTCAGTGACCTGCCCTTGAAGATCTTTATATAAGCTCCTATTAAATCAGATCCTGGATCTATTTATTTTCTTTGTGCTTTTGCATATTTTCGATGCACATTGTTTAGTAGCATAAATACAGAATTATATTAAGCATAAGTGCAATCTATCCGTATTATGCAAACAGGATGCCAATTTTGCCATTTGACATACTGACAATCAATCTGCTGATGCCCTCTAGGTTTCAAGCATAAGTGTTGATAAAGAGCTTTTTAAAGGCCTTTGATGAGAGCAGCACACTCTGGCAATTGATGCTTTTCCTGACACCATTACAAAAGACAGATCAACTGCAGCACAACTCTGTGGACACAGACAGAGCAGTTTGAAAAACCACTCTTGCAGCATTTACTTAAGTGCAGGTAAATCAAGTACAATTCAGCACACTTTTCAATAAAGCAGGCCTTTGTTTTGTATTAAATCGGGTTTTTTTTAAAAAAAGTTTGTACAGTCACAACATGATCACACTTAGGGGGGGCTTATTGTTATGATAGTGCACACAAGCATACAAAGAGAATCCAAGATACAATTTCAGTCCTCAACACTAGGGATTGGGTGGGGTTGAAGTGATGTGTGCATTTATTCTAGATGTGTTATTTGGCAGCATGTTACTAACCAGCAGATAGTGCCACTTGTGAGTATATACTGGAAAAAGCACCAATTAAACACACCAAAAACCCTGCAAAAATGAATAAAAATGAACACCGAAGTCTGCCCTAAGTCTGCTCCTATCAATGAATGTATCAAGTTCATTCTTGTGATTTATTGAAAGGTTCTTTCCCCCTCCACACACAAAATCCTCTCTTGATAAATTAATTATGGAACTACACTGTCAGAAGAGTATGGGATAAAATGTGGGAGAAAATAACTGCATTAATTATGCAACCAGAAAGTTGCACAGCTTCTCCCTAAAAAAAAAAATTAAATAAAATAAAATATTGATATTTCAACATACCCTAAAGGTCAAGTGCAGGTTGGAAGAGCTTAAAAACTGATGCACACTTTTGAAACAGCTTTCAGAACTTGGGAGCATTGACCACTTTGCGATTGTTGATGTAACAGGTAAATGCGGTTAGCCACTGGGGTGAAGGAGACTCATGTTCCAGAAAGGAAGAAACATGAAATCTTGTAACTCTCTTCCAATTGCTTAAACTTGGTTAAGTGGGCATGACAGCTGCAGCTGTTCCTGAACTGGAATAAGCTGACCACAGCAGTCCAGATACTGGTAATTACAAAATTGAATTACTGCAGGGCACTCTATGTGGACCTCCCTGTGCGGTTGGTGTGGAAAGTTCAGTTGGTGCAGAATGCTATGGCATGACAGCAGACAGGCATGAGATCTTAGCAGCTTGTTTGTATTTGTTTGACTCGCACCCTACACCTTCCACCAAAGTTGTCCAGGACTGAATATTATACCCTCTGCACTAGCTGCCGATTTCTTACTGAGCCACATTCAAGGTTTTACCATCCTTCTTGAAAGAAATGTCTTGTTGCATAGGTGCCTACTTGACTGCTTTGATCTGCAAAACCTGAACTTCTGCAAGTGCCAGATAATGTTTTTTTAGGAGTCAATATTTCAGTGTGGCAGCACCTACACTATAGAACTCCCTGGCAATTAACATTAGGAAAATGCCCTCATTTATACTGTTTTAGATGCTTGCGGAAACTTTTCTTTTTAGTTCAGCAAGCCAACCCACAGCCATAATTTAGTAATGTATACTTGTTCTTACTATTTTCTGATTCCCCCATGTGTATTATTGATAATTTTTAAAGCTTTTTGTACAGTGATTATATATGTTTTTTAAAAAATCAATTAAGCAGCATCACTTTCCAGTGAGATAACCAATTTTGTGGCAGCAAAATCCACCAAGGTGCTTAAGCACCCTTAAAGTCAAAAAATGTTAGAGCCAGAGAAAAATCTATGTAATATAATTACACTGTTCATTCAAAAAAACCACTGGTGATAGTAACACAAACCACCTGACATTGGTGAACTTTATCTTATAATTCAGCAGTTTCATGCTAAAGTCTCCCTCTGAAGGTCTTCTGTTCTGATCTCTTCTGGTCTTCAACATCAGTAACAGTGTCCTATGTGCTTGAAATATTCTCCCACTTTTTCTGAACCTGTGGTAAACTTATTATTACCGCTTATTTCCAAAATATGCTTCTATGCCTGATGTAAATTGCTACATTGTGAGTCTGTGTCTGGCAGCATTTGGAAGTTAGGACTTTCATCTAACAAATATTAGGGAACACTTAGCTTGAATAGAAAGGTAACTAACAGATTCACAATGCAGTCCTAAGCCTAAGTCCCATTCAGTTTAATAGGATTTATTTCCCAAACTATACCCATATGCTTAGATCCAAGATCCCACTAAGTAAATAGAAGATTCTTCCACTCATATGCGACAGGTGTACATGTGTTATTTTCCCCTACCTGCAGTCCTGTGCTGGCAGTTCCCTCAACTCTTATTTGGAGACAAACAGAGAAGGAAGTCTGCAAACCCCCAGCTTATGTCTGACTTCCCATTTGCACAGCAGGATATTTGGAGCCAAGCCTCAGTTTTTTACTCTATATATTATGTGTGTTTTTTAAGGCAATTTGTTCTGTTTTCCAACTGATAACAGACATTAAAGGCCTGAATCCAGGAAACTGACACATATGCAGCTGGTTTGGGTAATGTGTGCAGGAAAAAAATGTTACGGAAACAGTAAACACAGTTATGGTTGCTCTTCTGTTTTGAAGCCTGGCATGCTTGCTTGTGGGTGAGTGATATAGTGGGGAGTGTGCTGTCTCCCCAGACTGGACCCCTCCCATCTCCATCTCCAAAGAAAACTTCCATTTATAAATTTCTGGAATGACCCTTTTCTTGTGCAGCCCTTCATCTCCCAATCTATTTAACAGCTTCTTCCCCCACACATTTTTTTTCCCCAGATGGCAGGCATTAAATATTTCCTAACCGAGCAAGGGAGAGGAGGGAGTGATGGAGAAAGAAATTGGAACCAATTCCATGCTACTCATTAGTGCCTTGGATGCTGGATGCATGAGATATGCCCTGTGGTTCCTCATTTCCTTCCTAGCAATCTGAACTAGCATGAAAATCAGACTGGAAAAGGACCAAAAAGAATGGGCTGCAGAATAATTCTGCTTCCATATATATGTGCTTCAGACCTAACTGAACTCATTAAACTTGATGCTTATATAACTGTGTGAAGGGCTGAAACCTAAGCTTCAATAGAATTCAAAATTCCCAGACTGGCTTTATATCAAAGGTCCATCCAGCCGGAATTCTGTCTCTAATAAGTGTCCAGTCAGATACCACAGAGAAAACTCACAAGCAGTTTGGGAAGGAACATTATTGTTTGCAGTGATTTCACAATAATTAAGAGTTAAACTTCTGCTAAATATGGATCCGTAACTAAGATGGTCAATGACTACTGCATATACACTTGTTCTCCTTCCACCATCCCACCCATTGAGCCTAATCTTCTTTTGTCAATTATGCTAATCACCACTGCAAGCCTCCTGTGGATATAAAAATATAAGTATTTGATAGAAGATGCATGTTTAAGGAGTTGCATGCAGATATCTGATGTGAACTCTTGGGGAAAGAGCTGCTCTGTCCAAGTGAAGACTTTCAAGTTCCTTTTAAGAGGAATATCTTCATATCTCTCACACTCCCTCCCCCCAAAAACCTCATTATTATTGGGAAAAGGAAGTGTGTGTGTGTGTGTGTGTGTGTGTGTGTGTGTGTGTGTGTCTCTCTCTCTCTCTCTCTCTCTCTCTCTATATATATATATATATCTCCATCTTCCATGGACGGCCCTCTAGATCAGGCTTCCTCAAACTCGGCCCTCCAGATGTTTTGAGACTACAATTCCCATCATCCCTGACCACTAGTCCTGTTAGCTAGGGATGATGGGAGTTGTAGGCCAAAAACATCTGGAGGGCTGAATTTGAGGAAGCCTGCTCTAGGTGTTATTGGGCTCCAACACACATCAGCATCAGCAAGCACATCTCATAGCCAGGGACTATTGAGTTCAACATCACCTGAAAGGCCAGGGGTTCCCCAACCCTAGTCTATTTCCATAGGACTTTTCCTGATAACATCTGTGTGGTTGTGTGCATCTCCTCCCACAAGCTTGTGCAACGTTTGCATACCCAGCCACCAGTCATGAAAAGTTCAGCATTTATTGCATATTATCTCTAGCTAAAAAGAGGAGCTGTGAAATGGAAGCATTTTTAGCAGGGAAATGTGAATCGCTCCACTGAGAAATCAGACAAGCTACCCCCACTCTAGGTGGACAGCAAACCTTGAAAGGTCCGTTTCAGCTCTACAGAGAAGGAAGGGCAATTTTAAAGCATCTTGTCAACTTCATCACTATAACGAAAGATCATGGTATAGCCAGCATGATGTAGTGGTTAAGAGCAGTAGACTCGTAATCTGGTGAACCGGGTTCGTTTCCCCGCTCCTCCACATGCAGCTGCTGGATGATCTTGGGCCAGTCACACTTCTCTGAAGTCTCTCAGCCCCACTCACCTCACAGAGTGTTTGTTGTGGAGGAAGGGAAAGGAGAATGTTAGCCGCTTTGAGACTCTTTCGAGTAGTGATAAAGCGGGATATCAAATCCAAACTCTTCTTCATCATAGGTAGGCTGTGGCCAGAAGAATGAATATTAAAAGCTGGAGACTACTTGCTGGGAGCAGTTTTATAAAGCATCAATGTTGTCTGTCTACAGCCACCCATCTTCCCTTACCCAATATATCCAATGGTGTCCCACTCCATGAAGCCGAGATCATGCAAAACAATCAATACAAACTGCTTTTTAACTCCAGTATTTCCTATACTAGGTAACTTTGGGAGGTTGCAGATTACAATTATGGTTTCCCCCAGCTTTCTGACCATCTCAGGCATCCAACTCCAACCAGCTGTCCAACCCCCAATCACCAGATGACAGGCTCTCTTTCTCATACTGACAGATGGCAGAGTTTCCTTACCTTGTTTGTTGGAGGAATTATGAGCACCAAAAACCTCCTTCCCCAAGGTGTTGCTATACATGCTCAGAGGTACTGCTAATTGCAGGACCCATTTGAGGGTTTTTTTTAAAAAAAAACAAACAACTTTTATTTTATGTGTTTTATTATTCAGTCAAAATTACTCTGCCTTTTAATCTTTAGTGAGTGTGAATGCAAGGCATTTAATACTAGACTATCTTAGTATGACAACTACATTGGAAGCCACATATGGCAACGTGACAAGGCTGGGAACTCTTGGGAAACACATTTTTTCAAATTACATCGGGTATAACTAAACAGAACATTAAAGCCACACACTTTCACTACTTATCTCTCCTAGTGACAACTTGGTACACAAAGACTTTGATTTTAAACATTTCTAGCTGCCACCAAGAGGGAAATTGCGAAATTTTGGAAGGATGCCAAAGGGCTGACAATTTGGGAATGGCCTAAAAGAATATGGCACATAGCTTAGGCAGAAAAGCTTGCACACATACAACAACAAAAGTCTGAGGAAGTAAGATTTATTCATATCAGTGTGGTTTATAGTTACAGATAGGTAGCCGTGTTGGTCTGCCATAGTCAAAACAAAAAAAATTCCTTCCAGTAGCACCTAAGTTAGCACCAACTAAGTTAGTTCTTGGTATGAGCTTTCGTGTGCATGCACACGAAAGCTCATACCAAGAACTAACTTATTGGTCTTTAAGGTGCTACTGGAAGGAATTTTTTTTGTTTTGAATGTGGTTTATAGCTACTCACTATACAGTGGTACCTCGGGTTACAAACACCTCAGGTTAGAGTGGGGTAGCATGTGGCATTCTGAATGCCAGACTGATATTTTTAAAATGCATTCTTCCTCTGCCCACCCCCCCCCTAAATTTTTATAAATCACAGGAGTTTCAGGTAGCCACTGTCATCTTTAAAAATGGTCTGAGTGACCAGTGCCATGTAGGACCGAAGGAACTAAGCCACCTTCCATATTGTGGGCAAATCTTGCTTGTTATTTTATCTTCTTCTGCCTGTTTTACTCAAAATAAAAGCTGGTGGCCTTGCAGAGAAGAGAACTTCTCCTTCCCATGAACACCCTTGTACCTCCTTAATTCTGATATTTTGGCTGATTTTTATCCTTACTGTGCAGAGGTGCATAGTTACACTAGGTGGACCACAATTTAGCGGTATATGAATTGTTGAGATTAAATAACTTTACGTATGTACATATGAACCTATCATGAAGATGTTTAATCAGACAATGGAACAATCCCTATTCTGGCAAACCACACATGTGTCCTATCAATGCATGAGCAGCACTGTCTAATCCCACCTGCTGGCATCACACATTCTTGATTAGCCCAACCCCCTGCCATCTGCATGCATGCCACAGACATCTGCAGGAAGGGAATCACTGAGTGTGTATCTGTATTCCTGTAGGTGTTTATGTTGTACAGGTAATTCTCAGCTTACACACATCCCAGGGATAGCACACATACTCAAAACACACTCAGCAACAACTAGCAGCACTTAAAACCATTGAAATTAAATATTATTTATGATACTGTAGCATATATACAAACTTTAATTTGCACATTTCCTTTATAAATGTAGTGCATGGTGACAGAAAAGCAGGCTTTTAATAATTAAACATGTTATTTTTCTTATATTGCCTTAACAGCCTCTTTTTCATAACCTATCACTGAATTACAAAAAATTAAATATTCAGAACTGAGATACGAGAATGTGAGGTCAACAAAGAGGTCTTCTACAATGTCTAATAATGATTGGTGTGTCCATGTAATCATTCTTAATATCCCTTAGGTTCCTTTGTTTTGCATGATCAAATATTCATTTGAAAAGATAAGCACTCAAAAAACAACAAAAGCAGACTCTTTGTGGGCATCATAATGGGTTTTCTAAATGCCAAAGAACTACTATATATTTTCATGCATTAGGAATGTTTGTTTTGTATAATTAAACATTTTATTTTTAAAAAGCTAAGAAACAGAAATAAAAACTATGATATTTAGCAGGGCTAAAAGCCCCCTTTCCATAAATAAAACATGACTGCATATTTATGTGTCCTTTTAAAAATTGTTCCATAACCGTTAATGACAACCATTGTACAAAGTTTGGTACATCGGTGCTTGATTACAAGAAATATACTTTCTTAAAACATTAAAAAATAGGAATTGCCCTCCCTCCAGACCAATTAACAATTACAGTGGTACCTTGGTTCTCGAACTTAATCTGTTCCGGGAGTCCATTGGACTCCCAAAACCATTAGAAAACCAAGACGTGGCTTCCGATTGTCTGCAGGAGCTTCCTGCAGTCAAGCAGAAGCTGTGTTGGATGTTCGGCATCCGAAAAACATTTGCAAACCGGAACACTTAGTTCAGCAACTAAGCTGTTCGAGAACCAAGGTATGACTGTACTGGTGTTATAAGACTCATTAATTAGAGACTGATGAAATGCTGGAACGCTTGTTCAGAAAAATTATAATATAATCATGAAATGCTATTAAGCAACTGTATTTTCCTGACCTTTTCCTGGAACAGAAGCAACTTTTATGCAGAAGGTAGTAGGGCAATCTGGGTCGTACACCACTCCATTATCAGCTGCACAGACTTTCAGGTTGTGTACACCTCATGCAGTTATGGCACATTTCCCCCACACCAAAAGAATTCTGAGAACTATAGCTTCTTAAGTGTGCTGAGAACTGCAGCTCTGTGAGCGGCAAAATACAGCTCCCAGATTCTTGAAAGAGATGTGTTTAAAGTCCTTTGCATGGTGCATATGCAGCCCCAGTGTGTTGGATGACTCAGTTCAAAGTGCTTTAAAGTCCTTAACTCAGAAATAGGGAGTTCTCCGACTTCCAACAGGCCAAGATGCCATTTTTCCTTTGCAGAGCAACGTGAGTTTTAGCCATGCTGCAAAGAAAGATCCAAGCCAATCCAAGCCAGACTTGAAGTCACTGCCAAATAACTGATCACCACTATCTTCAAACAGTGCTTATGACAGGAACTGGCTACACAGCTGAGTCCCCTTAACAACTTTGGCCCAGTATGCCTGAAAGATCTCCTCCTTCCCTATATACCTACACAGACATAAAGATGCGTTTCGTAAACCCAGCTCTAGATGCCTCCGCTAAGTGAAGTGAGATGAGTAGTTACAAGGGAGAGGGCCTTCTCAGTGGTGTCACCCCAGCTATAGAATCACCTCTCTGGAAAGGCTCTTCTGGGTAGCTTCTCTTCTCTTCTTCTATGGTCATATCAGCACCAGGTGATGACCTTCCCATTCACCCAGGCCTTTCAAAAGCCTTTTGAACATATTTCAAGGTTGAGTTTTCCTTCATTTTAGATTGTGAGTTTTATCACTGTTTTTAATTTTCTGGTTCCAGATGGAAAATGTTTTAGACTGCATTTTATTTTATTGCTGTATTTTGCTTTGCTTTGCTTTTTTTTCTGTGCAAATTTACCACTTCCATCTTATCTGTCTGAGGTGCACAATCACAGGTATTCACTGAAGGTTTCTTTTCCTCATTTGGTAAATTGGGGTAGCCATAATGGAAGTCTGTTGCCAAAGCAGGCAGGCTGATAACTTTCTAACAACAACCATAGTTCCTTTTGCCTTCCTCCAGCTGTCTGCCATATTGCTCCATCACTAATCTTTGATGGCCTGTAAGAGGAGTGCATAACCCCCAAGCCACACCTGCCAACAGTCAAGATTTCATCCAGTCCTCTGGGTCCCATCAGCTGTTCAGCAGAGACTAAAGGTTTTGATGTTGTGCAAAAAGTGTAATTGCAGCTCCTTTCTCTGCAAAAACTTTAAGCAGAGGGGGGAAATGCTTCAATAGGCTTGTGTTTCTTGCAGGAAGTAGTCTACACAGCTTGTAATTGTATGCATGCAATTTTTAGAATACAATTGCATTCTGACGTTTGAGGATTTCCATAGCTGCAAGGATAAGACTTGCAGTTCTGCTGCGCATTGACCTTATTCATGTTCTTTAGCTGGGATTACTGAGACTTCCCCACTTTTTACTCAGTAAAGACAGATAAAGATGTTTGAACATATACATGTGTGCCTTTTTAAAAAGTCTATGAAGGGAATGGAAGGTAAAACTCAAGTGGGGTTACTAAGAATTAAATATATGCCTCTCTTTCTATGGTAAATAGCTTTGTGCATGTGTGTATGAGTGTGTGTTACTGTGTGTGTGGATCTGAACACATCCACTACTGGAATGTGGCCCTCAACAGCTTTCCGCTGGAGTAATGTGGCCCTTCGCTCCAAAAAGGTTTATCACCCTTGGCTTATGCATTGTCACAACCAGGTTTACCTCCACTCCATCTCCACAGCAACGATTATTCAATTGGTCTGTGCTTTGGATCCATGATCAGCTATGCATCCTCAAAAGAAATTTGCAATGCCCCCTGATCATCTGTGATTTAAAAAATGGTGGAAGCAAGACCTAGCAGCTGGCACAAAAGACCTGGGACTCACCCCCCCCCCACACACACCCCAACATTTCTGCACATACATACACAATTTCCCTGGAGGTCTGTGCCATGGTAGAGAAGGTTATGCCTTGCTAAGAATTGTGAGTGTGCAATACACACACACACATTATATGTCTCCAGTCCTTGATCTTTCTAAGACATAAAAAAGAGATATGTAAGCAATATTCTACCTACACTCATCAAGAAGGAAACCTCATGCCTTCAAATGCTCCAGCCAATAGTTGCAAAAGAAATGAATGACTGCAGCTTTTTAATTCTTAGCATTTTATATTTATTGCGTGGTATTGTGTTGCTGGTAGTAATATCACATGGGTTTTCATGATGGTTCTGTGCTTAGCCTGCATGCTTTCAAAATGGATAGCAAGAATCCTTGAGGAATGAGTAGATAAGCAAGATTTCACACACATAATGTTTTCATATAATTTTTGACTGAATAAGTGCTATATTCAGTGTTTGCGCTTCTCCAATACACAGAGATCTCTCTGCCTCATTATGCACAGCACTGCAGAAACAAGGAGGGGAACCCATGTACTTCAAGCACCTCAATCAAAAGCCTTAATATAGTTCGGAAACACTGACTTCTGTGATTTCATTCCAATTTCCACTGCACAAATGCCACATTAAGAATTCCACAGGAAACCGGGTGTAGTAAGGACTGGGAAGGAGAGCAAAGTGCCTCATTTTAGAACACCTTTATGCAGAAACAGAATTTCAACAGGAAAGCAGAAAACAGGTTTGGTTTTTCATTGGATTAGCCCACCACCATGGCACTATCTTTCTAACCAATCTAGACCCCAGTCAGGGCCCCACCCTCCCAGGTCAGGTGGGGAAAGGCCTGCCAGGCAGGCAGCAGGTCTTCCAGAACTCACAGCCAAGATGGTTTCTGGACTCTTCGGCAGCCTCAGCTTTTGCAGCTGGAGTCAGGGCCTAGTCTTAGGCTCAGTCAAGGGGAAATTTGAATATGAATTTGAAACCAGTTGTGACATTCAGTTAATGAGCATAATCTGTGTCCCTTCTAGACAAAAAGTATGGTTTGGGATGTAAAACGGGATAATTCAAGACTGTGCAGCCACAGTTTTAATAGGAACTGTACATCATTTGCCAAGCTGTACCTCATTTGCAAGTACTGAAACTTTTTGCCTCAGAAAACGCAATTTCATGTTTTCTACAGAAGTATCCCACACAAATGATTCACAGTTGCTTTCCATTTTTATTGCTTATTAATTGTACTGTCCCAATTTTATATTCTTCCTCCTCTTTAACTGACTGTTGGAAAGGTACAGCCAATGCGACCCTGTAATGGCAGCCAAATTAGTTTCCACTGCACTTCATAGGCAGACAAAGCCAAGTTGAAAAGTGATTCTAACTATGCCCACAATATAAAACTTCATACAATGTAGCCAGAAGCAACACAAGCTGTTTGATCCTTGCTTTGTGGGGAGAAGGACAAAAATGCAAGCCACAGTCATCTCTCCCAATTTCATGCTTTGGGGGGAAATGTTGTTGAGCTAGTAAAAAGGCATGAAGAAACACTTGGGAACATACTCTGTATGGTTTAAGGAATAAAACTGGTGGGGAGGGCGCTGGCTAACCCTTGTTCTCAAAAGTGTTGCTGAAATGTGTACACCATCCTCCCCGATTAACAAGAACATTGGTCTTAAAAAGGGCACAATAGCAGTGAAACAACAAAATATCTAAAAGCAATCACACACTCTCAGAGCTAATAATTTCTGTTCCAGGGACAGAAGCTTTCAACCATCAGATGCCTGGGTAAACAGGGAGGGCATAAAAAAAAACTGGGGGCCCACCACTGAAAAGACCCTGTCACCAACCAGATAGCAGCAATTGCCCCCCCTTTTGCTTATGCTAGAAGGTATTCAATGTCAACCCAAGATATTTAGCTGCCTGACGCATTATTCAGATGGTGCTAATTCTGCCTTAGGAAGAGCCGAAATGAACCGCCTTCCCTGCTGCAAATATGAATACTAGTCTTGCTGCATCATCCAGAAGCCATTTCCTACCTTCATGTACTGTTCCCTTCATGGTGCCAGAGAGAGCAGGGCATGGGCAGTGCTGAAAGCATTATTGCTGCATAAACCACAGCTTCCCCCTCCAGCCCCACACAGATGGCATTATAGTACACATGTGTAGGACGAGGGTGCAATGCAACAAATCTAAACACACACATCTGGAAGCTGCACTAAAAGAACGTATAGCTCATGCTTGGCATGAATGAAGGGCAGGGTTCAGTCCTTGCAATTTCCTTGAATAATAGGCCAAGAAAGACCTATTTGAGAGTTGTCAATCAGAACAAGCTATGGCTTCCGGTCCCGCCTGCCTTAATGGGGGCAGCTCCCACATCAGCGGGGGATCATTGGCAAATGAAAAAGAAGAATAGCAGAGGGTAAATCATCCTTGCAAATTTCCCCCAGGGATGGGGAATAGGCTTCACTCTCAGTCCATCTCTGTACCTGGCTCTCGCTCTGGCATGGAAAGGGAAGCGCTGAGTGCAAAAGCACTCCGCCTGGCGAAAAACGTCCTACGCTGCCATTAAGAAGCAGAGACTCTCTGTTTAATTAGATATTTAATTGGCTTTAAAATACTAGCATGTGATGGAAAAGGGTTGCAACAACATACTGCCAATTATATCAGCTACAAGGATCAAAGGTTTGAACTGAGATAATATTTTATTTGGCGTGGGAGTCGGTTTGGGAGAGGGAAGCTCGTGGTTTGTTTATTCTAAGCTTCTTTTATATATTTATGATTCAGCAACCCTCTCCAGAATATAAGATAAAAAGATATTTACAAGTAAAGAAGGGACATTGGAGTAGTATTGCTATTAGCAAGCAAAAATGGAAACTGTGTGTGATCTGAAATGAAGAAAAGAGGGGCAGGGGAAGCTCAAGTACGCCTGTGTTGGAAAGAGAGAGTAATTCCCCTCACCTGTTTAAAAACAACAGACAAGGAAAAAGAGACTGAGATGTGTGTGTGCTACTGACAGAATGTAATCTAAGATAAAGTTTAATTGGGCCATACATCTCATGCTGGAAGGGAAAGAATTTGGGGGCTGTGATAAGAATGCTGCAGAGATTCTGGGAGTTGGAAGGGAGTATCAAATCTTTTGAAAACTGCCCACCTTTTCCTAGGCTGAGGGGTAAATGGCAACGATCTGCAGCATGTTTTACTAGTGAGACAGAATGGTTTCTAGCGGACTGTTGCCTGTTCCAATACATCGAAGTAAGGGGTGGAGAGATAGGACCTTTGAGAAACTTTGAGATTCAAATCTGCCTCAAGCCACGATGTGAGAAAACAACAGCTGGGAAGTGAAATAATTTGGGTATTATTGGGGGTATATTGGTAAACTAATAAAAAATAATAATAACCAGAACAAGGTATACACAGCTGAAAGGACTAGCATGGCTCTGTATAAGGCAGCTTCATATGTTATTTTTCAAGTTCAGAGATGTGTGCCTTGGAATATTAGCTGCTGAACAGCAAACAATGGAGGGGGCTGTGTTCTTGATCCACCTATTGACATTCTAGAAGTACTGGGAGAGTCACCATTTACAATGGGATACTGGACAAAATTGACACTTTGACTAAGGAGAATCGTTCTTACGTTCCTGAGGAGCTAGCCTTTTTGAACCTATATCCCTGACTTAACAAGTTTGTAGTCTTGTCTTCTTCAAACAGATGGAAAGACTTCAAAGAAAGCTAGCAAAGTAAGTTCATTTTTCTGAAAGACTTTCTCTACTTGCTGCAGTCGGTTACACAAATTGTCTCCCTAAATCAATATTGACGTATTTTTCTCCCTCCATCTAGCATGGAGCTATTTTTTATCTAATGGCGCAGTCTGCTGTTGGGAGAGATTTTTCTCTGGCAATTTTTTACATGGAACTGGAATTCTCTTTCCCCCCATGCGGTTCAGGTGCTCTGAAGCATATTTAATGTAGTGACTAAATGTACAGTACTCCAGTCAGACATCCATATCAAATGCTCATATTGGTCTTCAAATCTATTTCCAGGACTATATATATTCCATGATCATACCACAGGAACCTAACAATCTCATTTTCAGCCTTTAAAGTTTCTAGTCCTTAAGACTACAAGGAAAGATTTCAAAGTGTGTGGTCAAATGTCTTGTGAAGTCTCAGAAGCTGATGGGTAAAAGCAAGTGCATATTGTACATGTGCATGATTTCTTATGATGAACACAACGGGCCTAGCAAAAGTGCTCCGTGTATCTCTTTGAGAATAATGCATATTTAATGCAATTATGTAAAGTATGCACGTTTGCATAATTTATACAGATCACAGAATTAAATTCTATTTCAGCAGAATTTGAATCTGTTATAAATTTTAATTAATTTTGTTTAGCTCCCGGTCTATATTACCGTATTTTTCGCTCTATAAGACGCACCAAACCACAAGACGCACCTAGTTTTTGGAGGAGGGAAACAAGAAAAAAAATATTCTGAATCTCAGAAGCCAGAACAGCAAGAGGGATCGCTGCACAGTGAAAACAGCAATCCCTCTTGCTGATCTGGCTTCTGAGATAGCTGCGCAGCCTGCATTCACTCCATAAGACGCACACACATTTCCCCTTACTTTTTAGGAGGGAAAAAGTGAGTCTTATAGAGCAAAAAATACGGTATTTTGCTTATTTCTAATTGGCCAGTACAAAATTCTAGCAATGGCAACACATTTTAATCGACAAATAATTTGTTGGGGAAGTACATAATATATTAAGAACTGAAAATCTATTCTCGAAACACACAATGATTTCTCAAAACAAGCTGAATGAAACCAGCCACACACACACACACACACACACAGACGTAATAATTTATCATTCTACTCCATTACATCCAGAAGCAAGTCTTATAAAAGACAAGCAAACAACAACATGATTTTGTGTCTCATGTTCACTGGGACCAATATGACAATTACTAATGATAAATAACATCCAATAGTTGTTCACAGCTGTGCAATAGATAATACCTTGACAGGCCTCGTATCACCATCAAAATAATTAAATGTGCCATCAAATATTATTAAAAAGCATTTCTACATATTACCCAGGCATGGCCTAATCATGCATATAATGTGAACTCAAAATCTCATGAGGTGAAATATTTGTCTCTTTTTTAAGAAGTGCCTGCCTACTAGCTTGTCTTTTGGTCACAATTCGTCCTGGTGCAGTGTCCCTCCTCCACTGTAGAGAGCATAAACACAAAAGTTCTGTGCGACAAGGGCTGAGAGACACAATCCTTCTCTGTGTTGCTCTCCACCTTTTGTACAGAGCCCTGCACAGTTCTTACCACCTCCAATTCCAACAGAGATCAGTGCTCTCATTGACTTCCCTATGAGAAATTTACATTAATGCAGCACGAAAAAACAATTGTGGCAAAAGCAAAGCATGTGTCTCTGAATTCACTGTTTCCGGTGAGGATGGCAGTCAATTTTGTCCTTTCTTCATGCGCATCCACCTTTACTTTCTCATACAGAAGCAAAATAGTTATTTTGCATTTGCAAATATGCAGCAGTGATGCCTTTACTGAAACAGTAGACAAGCACTCTGTTTGCATCCAGAAGTTAGTAACCTGAAGGCAGTACTCCAGAAGCCCTACCACTCCAGCAAACTGGTCTTAGACAAGGTGCTATCTCTCTCAGACAAATCTGAAGTCTCTCACCCCTTCCCGGCAACCCACAATAATGGAATCAATGCTTACAGGACTGGTGCAAGACTTACTGAGAAAGTATGCAAATTGCTTTGAACAATCTAAGGCACTACACACATGTCATGCATTATTATTTTGTGGCTTGACTTTCTAACAGTTAGAACCTGCTTCACAGTTCCACATAACATGGAACATAAAGGGGATATAATCAACAAGGCGGAAAACCTTCCTCCTACCCTCAGTATGAATGACCACAGTTATCTAGTGCAGTAATTTGCCTCCAGTTGACTGTGTTCCTGTATGCACTCAATTTAGTTCCTCCCACAGAATGGATAGCTCCCATTGATTTATTTGACAGAAGTGAAATATGCAGTCTGTCATCATGAATCTGTCCATCAAGTGAGAACACCATCAGATGTTCTTCCCTGTGTCCTCATCTTTAGAGACACCATTAGAGGGTGGGTAATTACAAAAGTGGGATGCGGATGGCACTGTGGTCTAAACCACAGAGCCTAGGGCTTGCCGATCAAAAGGTTGGCAGTTCAAATCCCCGTGATGGGGTGAGCTCCTGTTGCTCGGTCCCTGCTCCTGCCAACCTAGCAGTTCAAAAGCACGCCAAAAAGTGCAAGTAGTTTAATAGGTACCGCTCCGGCGGGAAGGTAAACAGCGTTTCCATGCGCTGCTCTGGTGTCGTCAGAAGCGGCTTAGTCATGCTGGCCACATGTCTGCAGAGCAGACAAACGCCGCTTCCCTTGGCCTGTAAAGCGAGATGAGCGCCGCAACCCCAGAGTTGTTTGCGACTGGACTTAACTGCCGGGGTCCCTTTACCCTTTACCTAATTACAGAAAGTATGTAGTGCCTTTTTTGTGTTGGCACCTAGGCTGTGTCTCTTCAGCCTATCCACCTGGTAGGCAAAAGTCCATCCAGTTCTCTCATGCTGTAAATGGTACTCAATATCATGTGTGTTTGGTTTTTAAGATGCACCTTTTCTCTCTGCTCCTATTCTGTTTTTACTGATGTTTAATGTTGAAACGTTATGTTAATGTTTTGTATGACTCCCTGTTTGGAAACCATCCTAGCTCTGAAAGGATGGGAATAAATCCAATCTATAAATCAATACAAAGCCCCCTTTGCTGATATTCATGAATAGTTGTGGTTTAAGGTGGTTTGCTTGCAAAAGTGTAGCTCACATCATTTGGTAGCAAACAAAATACATACCTTTATTAAAAACAAAGTCAGTGTTTTTTTATAAAGCTTTGCTTTCCTGGGCTGAATGCTAAAACATGCCTCATCAATTTTTAAACTTTCCACTTGCAGATACATTCTGTCATAAGGTAACATTTCCAACAAGCAAGTTGTAATATGCATTCCAAAACTACAATCATGTGAGGAGTGAACCATGTGCCCACAGGAAATAGCTTTGAATCAGCTCTGTGTACAAGGGATAAATTACCGTATTTTTTTGCACCATAACACTCACTTTTTTCCTCCTAGAAAGTATGGGGAAATGTCTGTGCGTGTTATGGAGGGAATGCCTACGGGTGGCATGCCTACGGATTTTCCTCCTCTAAAAACTACGTGTGTGTTATGGTTGGGTGCGTGTTATAGAGCAAAAAATACGGTAACTTGGAAAATGCTCTGCGCCCCCCCCCCGCCATGCGACTTTTGCCTCTGACAAACCTACCTGCTAGCTTTCACTTGGGAAGTACAGTGGTTAAAAATACAGTGGTAACTCGGGTTACATACGCTTCAGGTTACAGACTCCGCTAATCCAGAAATAGTACCTCGGGTTAAGAACTTTGCTTCAGGATAAGAACAGAAATCGTGCGAAGGCAGAGGGAGGCCCCATTAGCTAAAGTGGTGCTTCAGGTTAAGAACAGTTTCAGGTTAAGAACGGACCTCCAGAACGAATTAAGTTCTTAACCCGAGGTCCCACTGTATTTTTAAATCCAATGGTTTGGTTTGGTATGGTTTGGTTGTTTTGCAATTAGACCTGCAGGTGACAAATGCAACTTCTGGAAGTAAGGAACTTTCAGATCTATACCAGGTAGCAGGAGAGTGATCTGGGAAAGAAATCCCTCCTCTCCCCCTTCAATAGAAAAATATTTTATTAGCTGCAAGAGTAATAAAGCAAACCTGCTGATAGCAGGGGATATTACTAGAGTAAAGAGAGACAATAACCACGTTTTAGGCTGCACTGCAGCGACACAAATACACTGGCAATGATTTTTGTCAAATCATCTATCTGCCTACCTCAGTGTAATTTCAAATTATTGGCTGTGAACTACTTTGCCAAGGGAAGCTTTAAAAAAAAAAATGCCCCTGGGGGTTCATCTCACAGAAACAGCAGGTAAGGAAAGGATTAATATATCCCTGCAGCAAATGCGGCTCTGGAGAGTTCCTTTGTACTGGCCTCCAGCTTAGCCTGCTGCAAAGAGAGATGGGAATTGTGTGTCCAAATGTAAAGGGGAAGCACAAGGGAGGGTGCATGGAGGGGGTGACCTTTCAGTTTAAAGGCAAAGGCTGTGCTCCCCTAGCCTGATCCAAAGGAGCAATCAATATTAATTAAGTGGTGATGCAGTCAATAAAGGTGCTGGGCCTGAGGTTTAAGGGAGTGGTGTTTGGTGAAGTGATTTAGGACTTGGCCAAAGGACTACTCACCGCAGTGCCGCCTTCTGATGGATTGGCCAGTCCTTGGGTGCTGATTTCCTGCTATGTGACCCTGGGCCCTCCGGTCCTGAGTGCGCCTCACATCTTTTCCTAGCAGCCTCCAGACTGGAGGCTAGGGCTGGCGCCTCAAACAAATAGGTTTGGGTTGATGATTTATCAGGTGAGAAAGGAAGACTGTAATTGACTTCAGAAACCCAGGAGCTAAATTGCTGGCGGAGCTGTTAGAGAAGACAGCAGAGGTTTCAAAGAAAAGCTATATATGCCTCTCTGCCTTACGCATGTTGCATGAGAAGAGAGGAGCCCCAAATCAAGGGTGTGTGTGCCTGCATACATGTGCATGCTCCTGTATCACAAAGGATGAGAAGCCCCCTCTCTGTGGTTTTGTTTCCAGGGTGTGTGCATGTTTAAAAGGAATGATTTCCCCACCCACCAAAGCAGCAGCAGCCTTGCAGAAGTACAGAGCAAAATTGCTGATCCAGAGCTTTACAACAAAAAGAAGGCTGTTGCTGTTGTTAGTTTAAATGAATTGAGTAATTCATCTCTCCCTGCGCTCCCCACCTCCCCTCTCCAGTTGCTCAGCGCACCTCTATACATCATGCACTAAATTTCAGCTGACTCCTCGTTTTAAAGCCTTGGGAGGAGAGAGAAAAAGAGAATGGGGAAGGAAAGAAAAGGGGGAGGGGGAAAATGAATTTCCATAGTAATTTGTAGCTGAGCTGAAACAGAACAACTGCAGCCTAGAAATTAATTTATTCCTTCATTCCATGACGTTCTTGCGAGCTCCTCGCTCCTACTCTGTCCTCCACCTTATTAGCATGCACTTAAACACAAATTGAATTTTGAATAATTCCTGTGTCTCTAGCAAAGTTCCTTTCCCCTGGCTTTTCTCTCTCACGCCCACCACACCCACTCCCCCCTCCGCCACCCATCCCAAACTGCTGCTGTATTTTTTGTGCAACACTACAGACATCAGCAAATGCGAAAATGCAAAGGCAAAAAACCCCACAAGTTTAACGAAAAAAGAGAAAAGTTTTAACTCTGTGTAACGTGCACTCGGTTACTACTACTCTATGCAGACCAAAGGAAACACCCATGCACTCAGGATATGCATTCTTAAGACTGCAGAGAACACAGAATTTATTTTGCAACATTTATTTGTTTGTTTCAACAGGGACATTTCTGGATGTAGTGCCTTGGAAACATGCAAACCAATGGAAGAACAGTTACCTACCAGTTTACTGATGGCAGAGGCTGCTGAAGAAAAGGTGGTGCTGGTAGTAGTGGTCACTTTTTGGTGCGCTGATATCATCATTGACATGGTGGCAAAAATGACAAGTGATCCCCTTTTACTCTTAAATCAGATCAAAGCCATGCTCTGCCTTTCCACCACACAAAAAGCTTCTGGATCCTCTCTTGCACTCAGCATGCCTTCTCCTTTCCATTAGGAAATCATGCCCAAATAATCCAACATCTTTCTCATATGTGGTTTTGCTCCTCTTCCTCCAGGGCTTTGTAACACCAAGATAAAGTAACCTCTCTCCCACTCCTTCCCAATAGCAAGTCCACAGGAAATTTTTGTGAATGGCTTGCACAAAGATGAAATCAAGCCACTTACAGGCACAACTGCTCGCTTCACCCCAACTTAGCTCTGCAAATTCTCTCTGTGATATCTAGCTAGCTAGATATTTTACAACCCACCCACCGTCTCTCCCCCTTCTCTCTTTTCTCCTCTTCCCCAAGCCCACCGGCTCCAAATGCGGCTTATAGTCTTTGGTTGTGATAAACCCCCAACAATATTTATGCTGTTGCCTTAGCCTGTCGTAAATTATTTCAGCTCCCAGGAAGAGATAGCCCCTCTGGCTCTGCTGGGTATGCCATTTTATTTATGTTGCACTTACATACCTGAATACTGAACTCTGTATTTAAATAAGACAACAAATCAATGCTACAAGGAAGGAGAAAGGGGGAGGGAGGGAGACTAGCAAGTCACTAGGTCTTTCCTTTTAAAAGTGCTGAAATAACAAATAGATTTAAATAAACTGTTGAGCAGGTGAGAAAATATCACTGTTGCAATATAGGGGTGTGCCTCTTATATATCAGAAGGAGTGGGCAGGATACTAACCATTAGCATTTCAGTTAAGTCTCTGCTATGGGTAGTGCATTATCAATGGGGGATAACCAAATAGGATATTGCTACAGTCAGTATCTCCTGCCAACCTAGCAGTTCGAAAGCACATCAAAGTGCAAGTAGATAAACAGGTACCGCTCCGGTGGGAAGGTAAACGCCATTTCCGTGCGCTGCTCTGGTTCGCCAGAAGCAGCTTAGTCATGCTGGCCACATGATCCGGAAGCTGTACGCCAGCTTCCTCAGCCAATAAAGCAAGATGAGCGCCACAACCCCAGAGTCATCCGTGACTGGACCTAATGGTCAGGGGTCCCTTTACCTTTACAGTCAGTATATCTTTTTGAGCTTGAGCTTCTCAGAAAGGTTGGAGGGTTACCAGTTGGTTCCATATTATGATGGGTTTGAAGATGTACTCAGGTGGCAATTTAGACCAACTTCCTAACCGCCTCCAAATGTACTCAAGACACCTCTGAAAGCAGCTTCATGCAAGAACATTTCCAGAAAGGTAGTTGTGCTGGCAGGTTTTGCTGCAACAGACTAAATGCCTCGTGGGACCATGCAGACTAGCAAATTTATTATGGCATAAAGTTTTCATGAAACAGAGTCCACGTCAAGCAGATTTATATTTTACTCTACATTGCAGAGTCCACAGCTACGTACACATACACCTGTCAACTTGAGAAATGCTCCATGTATCCAATGAAGTGGGCTTTGTCCCATGAAAGCTTGTGCCACAACAGTTTGCTAGTCCTTATGAAGTACCACAAAAGTGACTGCTGTTTTCATAGGAAGGTTTCCTACACAGGTTACCACACTTTTGTAGCATGCAATGCAGACACTTGTCTGTTCTCAGTTGTGTACAGGCAGCAGGAATTCACAACTGGCAATGAATTCCCATCAAGTTTACCATGCAGCCCAAATGTTTTGCCATGCATGTTTCCTACATAATATGTGTTCTTTAAATGGTAAGAATGCAAGAAGCGCCTGCTAGCCCACCTAAGCCAGCATCCTGCTCTCATGGTGGTTATCCTGTGGGAAACTCTAAAGTAGAGCTTAGGCACAAGAGCATTCTCCACTCCTGTGGTTTTCAGCAACCAATAATAGCAATGTATACAGGGAAATAGTCTTGTGGGAAGCAGCTCTCAGAGACAGGCTTATTTCTAGTTTTGCTCTTTCTTACTTTTAATTCTTTAATTCTTGAAAACCACACATTTGTCTCTGGTAAATGAAGGGGAGCTATGAGCTTGCCGGATGTTCGGAGGTGGGCAGAAGGTGGAGCTTAATTACTCCACAATAGCTGTACTTTGTCTCATTTGCAAAATAAAAACTTAACAAAATATTACTGTTTATTGTTTTCAGCTGAAATGAGTAGATACCACAGTGTTTTCCTTTGATCTCAATAAATGTCACATCAATTCTTTTTGTAGTGAGCTGTGGTGCTGTAATAAAGGGTGGGGTGAAAGTCCTACTCTAGAAACATTTTGTAAAATAGTTTTGTAAAATAACATTTTGTAAAATAGTAAATTCCTCTTGATTTATCTATTTCAGTAACAGAACAGGTGTGAATGCAAATTAAAGAGCTGTCATATAGTTCAATACTGCCCTCTTGCTTGCATGATACCAGGCTATCATGGCTAGAGCGAACTTGCACTGCACAATGCATTACTTGGGTCATACAGAAAACATGTGTAGCACACTAAAATCAGAAAGGAATTACTTTCCCTTGTTTTCCAGAACAATAGGTGCACTAGGATCAGGATTTGTTCTTATTGGTCTCTTATCTTTCAATAGGAAGAATCGGGTCTGGATGCAAATTAAGGAATTTGTCAGATAGCTAGGAATAGATCAGGGAGGGGCCATAGCTCAGGGAGGAGAGACTGTTCTCTGAAATCCTGAAAACCTGCTTTTGGTCAGTGTAAGCAATACAGAATTAGATGCAACAATTGTCTGACTCAGTATAAGGCAGCTTCCTGTGTTCCTAAAAGGTTTTCAACCCCAGGGATTCAAAGCCCTGCCTCAAAAGGCGTGGCTCAGTCAGCCTGACCACAATAATATCTTTTGTTGTAAGCTGGCATCTGTCTCGGAAGACAGTGGAGGAGTGTGCCTTTGGGATTCAAGTCAAACCATTGGAGAGTTACAGCGCCTGTTATGGCTTTAAAGACAGATACGGGAGAGACATGTTTTGTTGCAGCTGGGAGAGATGAAGATGTCTGGTTCTGCTGATGCAGATGCACCATGCCATTTCTTCTCTCTGCGCTCCTCCTCTGGCCACTGCTGTGGATCCATGACCTGACCGTCTGTCTCTAGGCACTGTGCTCGTCTGCAAGGGATTTTCACACAGCGGGATTGATGCTGCCAGGCTTCTCATTTGCAAACATCTTTGTAACACAGAGTTGGTCTGCCAACAGACCTGGGGATCCTGCCATCTTCCATTCTGCGGCCATGATCAAGCCAGCATAGACGTCACCGAGAGAGGAGTGTGAACATGCTGGGAATGTAAGCTTGGGAGACCTTGTTTGAGACTCTGTTCCACCATGTGGTGCCCGAAATCTTCCACTCCCAAAATTTGCAACGGCTACTTTCAAAACACAATACCAATTGTTACTTTTCTGGAGAGTATGTGCTTCCTCTTATATATAGCTTTAAAAAAATTTTTCCGCAAGGATTATAAAATTTATGCCACTGTATGTGGTTGACAGAAATACAGGCTCAGGGTATAGCACAAAGGGACATGGAGCTGCAAGCTTGCTGAAGCTAACCTGGTCTAGGTCTGGTCAGTAACTGTATGTGAGACCACCTGGGAAACTGATATACAGCTCTGTGACTTCCATCATAGAATAAAAGCAATATATAAATGCGATAAAATAAATCATATTCCTTAATATGAAACAAAACTGAACGTCAGGAGCAACATTTGCAGAAGGCACAATCTATCAAAGTAATCTCATGTGTAACATTTGAATGAAACATTGCAAAACATAAAACCACAGCCCTTTCACAAAATACTTTCCGCCTCCAAACAACTAACCAACACATTCCAGATGAGGCACAAATGCAGCATGGGGGAAAAAAATATCTCCAACAGAATAAAACTCATCATCAGTTTTATGAGCTATTCCACCCAAAGAGAAATATCTTTATTTTAATACCCAGTTATCCTATGCTTTTTATGCATATAAGCTGCCCATTAAACGAAGCCGTATTGAATGGGGAAAGGGTAATCACAATTATAATACAAACTTGATTTTTCCAGTTTTGTATTACTTATTTGCCATGCTGAATTGCTATGGCATTTGACTGCCTTATATTTCAAATGGCTCTGCTCACTTAGTCTCACACAGGACAGGGGCCTCGCATGGTTCATTCATCAGAACAAATTGACACATTAGCAGCTTGGTGCATAACAAATTGACTGGCCATTCCCAATTATCTCTACCCTCACAGTTGTGCTATTCTGAAGAAGGAAAGCATGCCCATTATGAACATACGAAGCTGCCTTAGACTAAGTTCCTTGGTGCATCAATTACAGTGCTGTCAATTACAGGTGTGGGAAACCTGTGGCCACCCAGATGTTCTCCAATTCCAGTTCTCATCAGCTGCAGCTAGCATAGCCAAAGATAAAGGTATGATGGGAGTTGGAATCAAGCAAGATATGGAGGGCCACAGTTTCCCCACCCCTCATCTACAGTGACTAGCAGCTGCTCGCCAAGATCACAATCAAATGTCTTTTATACCACCCGCAACTTGATCCTTGCATCTGAAGGTACCTGGTTTTGAACCCAGAAACTTCTGCATACAAAGGGTTTTACCCCTGAGGTTCCTCTCCAGACTACTCTGGTAGGTCAGTATCTTTAGAATGCATAATAGCCTCATCGTGTCTAGATAGCCACTTTCTGGTAATATTGTTGTTGTTGTTTAGTCATGTCCGACTTTGTGACCCCATGGACCAGAGCACGCCAAGCACTCCTGTCTTCCACAGCCTCCTGCAGTTTGGTCAAACTCATGCTGGTAGCTTCAAGAACACTGTCCAGCCATCTCGTCCTCTGTCGTCCCCTTCTCCTTGTGCCCTCCATCTTTCCCAACATCAGGGTCTTCTCCAGGGAGTCTTCTCTTCTCATGAGGTGGCCAAAGTAGTGGAGCCTCAGCTTCACGATCTGTCCTTCCAGTGAACACTCAGATTTCCTTAAGAATGGGTAGGTTTGATCTTCTTGCGGTCCATGGGACACTCAAGAGTCTCCTCCAGCACATCTGGTTTAAAAGGAAATACACTAGCTTCCATAGTTTTAGACTGCACAACCGTTGTTCACATGGACTGTAAAAACTGTGTCATGTTCTTGCTTACTTGGTTTTGTCAATTGTGGGAGGTCTGTAGCTCAGTGATTTGCATGCAAGAGATCCTTGGTTCGGTTCGTTGTCCTTCCGGGTGGAGCTGTGAGAAAGCTTCTCCTTCATTTGGTCCTTCCTGAAACCTTGCAGAGCCACTGCCAGTCAGTGTTGACAATACTGAACTAGATGGACCACAGGCCAGACTTGAAGCTGAACTGAAGTGTTCTTATTACCTGGATTTTCTTGAGTTCTGTTCTCTGTTCTGATGGTTGTTTTGATTATTATGCTGTTTTAATATTGGTCTAAAGGATTGGAACCATTCTACTGCTTCACTCAGTGAATGGTGGTTCAGACTAAGATTAAATAAACAAGACCAAGCATTCTTCTGGCTTACTTGGTTTGTGAATCACATTTGTAGACATCAACTTTTTTTTCCTTTTAAAATAAAAAAATAAAGGTCCCTAAATAAACTTGGTGCTTCAGCCACCTCTAGATCCAAAAGGATTCCTACCTGTGGCGATGTCTGCAGGGTGCTCTTGTCAATCACTGCCAAAGTAATCTTTAATATCTTGATCTTGCAGCCTTGTCTTCCTAAGAGACTTTCTCTAAAGTGCAGAAGTAATCGCCGTCAGAGCTGCCATTCGAACTGTTATCAATCCCTTGGCTTTTCTGTTGGACTACTGCTAAGCCTTCCAGCATCTCTTTAAAAATGCAAGGCGCAGAGTGGGGTAGCATGTGGCATTCTGAATGCCAGACTGATATTTTAAAAATGCACTCTCCCTCTGCCCGCCCAGCCCCCAAATATTTATAAATCACAGGAGTTTCAGGTAGCCACTGTCATCATTAAAAATGGTCCTAGTGACCAATGTCATGTAGGACGAAAGGAACTGAGCAGCCTTCCATATTTTGGGCAAATCCTGCTTGTTATTTTATCTTCTTCTGCCTGTTTTACTCAGAGGCAAAACAAAAGCTGGTTGCCTTGCAGAGAAGAGAGCTTCTCCTTCCCATGAACACCCTTGTACCTCCTTAATTCTGATATTTTGACTGATTTTTATCCTTTCTGTGCAGAGTTGTTTGTGCACTAGGTTAGAGATGACCACAATTTAGTGGTATATGAATTGTCGAGATTAAATAACTGTAATTCAAATAGAACAGAATACATTGTGCCATAGTGTGGAAGACTGTGATCTGCTGACCTTTGTGTCTGCTGTCTGAGATGCTAAATGTTAACTGGCCAATTTCAAGGCTCTCTCCCCTTGTGCTTCTTTTTCTTTAAAGTGGACTTGTGCAATATTAAAGAGAAAGGATGCCCTCTGACAGAGAGACAACTCCTCTGTAAAGTCGGATGCACGGCTACCTTACAGAGATCTGGCTTTGGGGACAAGAAGGCAGGCGGCGACAGGCGAGTGACCTGCCCACCTCAGGAAAAGGCCATGTGTGGAAAGCAACTGTGACTCAAAGTAGCTTAGTTCCACTCTAAGATTTAGCAGTAAAATACTTCATTCCTACACTCAAACTGAAAATGGCTTTTTAAATACTGGTAAGTTTGCAGACAGATACAATAAGCTTCATGGCAACTAACAGTTCTTGGGAGTTGAGTGATCAGATGCATTTGGCTTAGCCTCTCTGGGAGATGCTTAGCAGCAACTGCAATTTTTCAGTTTAGATTTTTCCTCTTTTAGCTGCCTTTTCCACGTCTCCTTTCACCTCTTGGATGCTGAGGAGTAAGCAATGAACTAGATGACTCCTGCTTTAATTGATACTGCTACGTAAATTCCCATCTGCTTTGTCCACAGGCTGAGAGGAAAAAAGCAGCAGCAACCTTTCAATTGAGTAAGGGACTGCACGGAAGCCTTTTGAAAAAAGGAGACGCCACCTAATTGTTTCTGCCCAAGGGAACAAAACTAGTTACACCTTTCTCCTGAACAGTTTGAGCTGTCTCCTTCAATCAACCCAGGAGAAGTAGCAATAAGCTACTGTTAGATCTTCCAAGAGCAATTTGAAGCAGCAAATCAGCATCCAGAAATGTACAAAACCTTTAAGCAGTAGTGCATTCAGTAGAGGATACAGCCGTAAAGTGTCCGTGTGAGAACAGCCCCCACAAAAGAAGTGGGGATAAAACCTAACTACAAAATCCCATCCTCTGTACTAAAAAAAAGCTTGCCCCTAATTCCCGGCATATGGGAGATTACTTCAGTCCTGATTTGTTCACAAGTAAGTACCTCTCCACTTGCTGAAATTAATGTAGTCTCCTTATTATCATAATCATTTCACAGGTCCAGAGCCTGCATTTTGATATTGTACATTTGCAAAGAAGTGCCAAAGTTAAGCCTTGATGGAACTAAAAAAAAAAACGACAGAACTGACTACTGGTAATGACCTTGAGGGACTCAGTTTTTGAGTTTGAAAGGTGGGGGATAAAAAAAAAAATACTTCAGAGAATAGGTTTATAGGACATTGTTTCCAATGAATTTCCCCACTCCAGATAATTCACAAAATTTATTCATGAACTTGAAATGGTCGGGATGCAGTGTGGCACTGGGGTTGGCAGGTACTAATAAGTAAGTGGACCCCTCACATTGCTGGCTGTGGTGTTCTGATTAGTTTTTGTGTTGAACCTTGCCTGAGTCATTGGATGACAGAGGTCAGACTTCAGCACCTGTGCCGCCTTCTGTGGTTAGATTTATACATGTTATGTTACCAAGAAAGCAGCCCCCTCATATACCGTTTAGAGAGGCCATATGTCTTATTTTACAAATGGCACTCCTATATTCCAAGTCTAGTTTAAAGAACCGTAATGAGGGTGCTCAGGGGGCTTTGAAATTGACCATTAACCAGACAGCAGGTTAATGAAACATACAAACCACCTGATCACAGTTCGGTCACATCCATCTCCCACTTCAGGGAAATGTGTTTCTACTTGACTGTAGCAACTATTTCTAAATTTGCACAAACGCATATAAACTATAGCATATTCAAACATTAAGCAAATCCGTGTCCTCTTTTTGCTAACACATTCTCTTTTTGGAGACACATGTGTAAGTAGCCAGCCTATCTAAAAGGTAAAGGGACCCCTGACAATTAAGTCCAGTCGCAAACGACTCTGGGGTTGCGGCGTTCATTTCGCTTTACAGGCCGAGGGAGCTGTCAGTTTTTCCGGGTCATGTGGCCAGCATGACTAAGCCGCTTCTGGTGAAACCAGAGCAGTGCATGGAAATGCCATTTACCTTCCTGCCAGAGTGGTACCTATTTATCTACTTGCACTGTATGCTTTCAAACTTCTAGGTTGGCAGGAGCAGGGACTGAGCAACGGGAGCTCACCCCGTCACGGGGATTCGAACCGCCAACCTTTTGATCAGCAAACCCAAGCAGCACAGTGGTTTAACCCACAGCGCCACCCAGGTCTCATAATTACAGTGGAGTTATTGCGAAACACATGTGAATTCCTTGCTGGCTTTGTTACAATGAATAGAGAGGGAGGCGATGAGACAAATATATATAATTTAGCCACTGTTGGCATTACCAGGTGGCCATGAACATGAGCATGAAGAGAAGGACTGGAGGACATCATCTGTGAGGAAGCGGAACGGAAAATTACTAAAGGGTAGATATAGCTTAAGATCTATATATAACTGTGGCAACAGGACATGATGCCAATTTTTTGTCAACCTGTTGATTAGGATACTATTATTGCAGGATAGCACAGGGAGTAGCTTGACTCTGCTGGTTTTGCTGAAAATAGCATGAAAGAACAGCTGGCAGAAGGGGGACTTCTAAGAGAGAACTATCTAAGGCAATTAGCCTCAGTTTTATTGATTGAAGACAAAGTGACAATGTTTTAAAAAATAATTCCGGGGGGGGGGGTGGATTCAAGGATGCTCTGCCTGTCCCATCCGTGAAGCCTCACTTTGGACTTACTGGGAGAGGTCTAGATCTTGTTTCCACCTGAGAACAAGAGACACGGGTCATCCTCTTTTGTTACAGCTGTCCAGAAGATGCAATGAATCATTGCTGTTTGGGAGTTATCAGCTATGCTGGTTGAATTCTTATGGGCAAATTCACAGCAGTGTAGGATGCCTAAGTTCCTTCTTTGAAACATCATCCCATTACATTTAGGATGAGCGCTGTCTCTATCTCTTGGGTGTCTCCACTAGACTTCAATTTATTTTTATATATGTGCTTATTGTTGATGTATTTTTGGGGTTGGTCGCTTTAGGATGTTTCATGGGAAGTAGTAAATAACTAATAGCCTTTATTGCACTTGTAGTTCTACATCGGGGAACAAAACTAGTTGTGTGTTTTCCTTTCTGTGGCCGGATTTTTGTTTCCCAGCCTGTTTAACCCTTACACTGCCCTGCGCCAGTGTTTACAGTGCTGAAATGAATGTGTGAGCTAGAAAAATGGTCAGGGAGTCTTTAATCAATAGTGAGAACCGGGGGAGCCTTAATACATTACATCATGGTGTAACATAGAACTTGGTGAAAAGTCCTTATTTCAGAATGCTGTCTAGGCATAGAACACTATGAAACAGATGCCAGTTCTTTCCAGCCTCATCAGCTGGAAGTTTCCTGTGGCCACCCTAAATATTCAACACCTTCCAAAATGGCACGGGTGAATAAGCCGGGTGTATGTTTATTATTCGAACAAAATTGGAAGGAAACAAAACACTCTGGAGGATGAAAATGCATGATGAGAACGACCCACAAAAGAAGAGTGGCAAATGAAATTAATGGACTATGCAGAATTAGTTAAGATGACAGGAAGGATCCGAAACCTGCGGGACCAGAGATTCTTAGAGGACTGGAGTAAATATTTGAACTATCTGAAAAGCAATTGTAATAAAGAGATTACGCTAGTAGGACTGCAAGAAGTTTTGTAAGGAGGACTGTGCGAAATATTGCAATGAAGACTATGAAGAGAGTTGGACGATTAAAAGTAATAGAGAAATTAAGAAATGTAGACAAAGTGATAAAGATTGAAAAAACTTCAGATGTGGCTGATGGAAGTCCAAAACAACATTGTATAAGATAAGAAAATATATATATATATATATATATATATATATATATATATATATATATGCAGGTTTTGGTGTCCTCGGGTGTCTTCCCGTGTAAAAGTTGGGGTGTCTAGGCGACGTTTCGACGAGGTCTCACTCGTCATCTTCAGGCTGGTGCTTTCGGCTTCTTGTTACTGGAACAGAGCAGGATCTCAGTGTTTGAGTTCCTATAAATACTGTTGAGGGGGTGTGGTGTATAGCCTCCAATGTTCTGGGCAGAGAGGAAGTTCCCAGGCTAGTGTGCCTTTTCTTCTTTTGTTCCTTAATTACTTGAGGGATATCTTGAGTGATTTCTTGAGTGATATCCTGAGTACCACTTAGGTGGGTCATTAGGTGTGGATTAGTTGCTAAAGTCTTTGTGTCTTGACCTCTTGAACTTTGTGAAGAGTTTTTCTGAGAAGATGGCTGTACTGCACTTAGTTGTGCTCTGGCTTGGCTTCGTGTATAGGGGCGAGCTGTGGTTTTGTGGCCTGTGTCAGCCAGATCTGTGTAGGGATTGCAGGGGGGTGCAGCAGATCTGGCTGACACAGGCCACAAAACCACAGCTCGCCCCTACACAGATCTGGCTGACACAGGCCACAAAACCACAGCTCGCCCCTATACACGAAGCCAAGCCAGAGCACAACTAAGTGCAGTACAGCCATCTTCTCAGAAAAACTCTTCACAAAGTTCAAGAGGTCAAGACACAAAGACTTTAGCAACTAATCCACACCTAATGACCCACCTAAGTGGTACTCAGGATATCACTCAAGAAATCACTCAAGATATCCCTCAAGTAATTAAGGAACAAAAGAAGAAAAGGCACACTAGCCTGGGAACTTCCTCTCTGCCCAGAACATTGGAGGCTATACACCACACCCCCTCAACAGTATTTATAGGAACTCAAACACTGAGATCCTGCTCTGTTCCAGTAACAAGAAGCCGAAAGCACCAGCCTGAAGATGACGAGTGAGACCTCGTCGAAACGTCGCCTAGACACCCCAACTTTTACACGGGAAGACACCCGAGGACACCAAAACCTGCATTCCTGTACCCGTGAAAATCTACGAAAGCATATATATATATATATATATATATATATATATATATATATATGCATGACATGATGGGTTTGACAAATTAGAGCACTCAGTTGGAAGGAACAACGTCAAATTCGTATGTGACCTAACTAAAATATGGCAAGAAAAGCTGAAATGTTTGAATACACAGAGTGTGGGGAAATCTGACAAGACATTCGACATTTCTACTAATGTAGAGTCAGCAATGCAATCCTGTTAGAAAAAGGAAATTCTATTTTTAGTTGTACGTATTAAGAATAAACTGAATGGAATGGCTGAGAAATAATGGCATCAGTGTTCTCAGCATATGCTGCATGTCAACTAGAAACTATTTGGTCACAGATGGAAGTCGATTGACATTTGTTGTTGTTTTTGTCAATGGCTGCCATTCAAAAGCCCTGTTTAGCAGCAAAAAATGCCTGCATCATGAAACTCATTTCACATGGGTGTACAATCTGTACACCTGTTAGCACTGTTTATAGCCGGCAGGGACAGGTGACACGTAAATGCCACATGCATTTATATGTGCCAGGATGGAAGAATATATGATGAACTTATTATTGCACAGGTGGTATTAAGCTCCAATTTTCTCATATGAAGTAAGTGCAAGGATAGCCAACCAAACATGTAACTTTCTGCTCTAAATATTTATTATTTCAGAAGAGAAAGTCAACAATGCTTGGATCACCACTGCCTCTTATGAAAACTAAAATAGAAATAGAAACAGAAACACCTACTGTTTGTGTTCCCCGCTTCCCTCCACAGGAATGTTTGCCTGTATTAATGGGCACAGGCTTGATTTTTAAAAGGCTGTATTTATTTATAACTGGTGTATATATACTGTACACCACATTTTAGGGCACAATTAACAAAAGCAGTTTTGTAAAATATAATAAACTAACCATCCAATTAAAATCACACTGCACCCCCTTAAAACTGAACAACAGCAGTTAAAACATTGGCTGCACTTAATAAAAGCAGCAGAAATTAATAAAAACAAACTGTTTTTTTAAAAAGAGTTTTACAGTACTTAAAAAAGAATAATCCTAAATCTTTCTAGGGGAGAGAGCTCCATAAGTGTGGGACCTCTGCCGAAAAAGTTGTGTAATAAATTAGTTTTCACATGAATAACACATAACCACCCAAATTTGTATTGAATTAAGCAAGCCTATGTGAAGCTCATGTAGGCTCAGGACACTATGACTCTCCTTATAAGAATATCCTCATTTACCTGAGTGTGTGCACATTTTATTATGTAAATATTTTCACTTTCCCCAGGACGTACGGATAAGTGGAGCTGGACTGCAACAGCTTAGAAAACCTTTGGCCCTCCAGGTATTGCTGGACTACATATCCCACAATGCCTGCTTATTGCTCATAGTGGCAGGGGATAACTGAAGTTCAGCAAACATGTTATGATGAGATAGCATGGTAGATAGGCACCACACAAGATGAAAAGCAGCAACTGCAAAATATTCAACATACATTACTTCTGCCAGAGTGGCTTTGTATTTTGATTTTACACAGGTGGTGAGGGTACCTTTACCGCTCATTGCACATAGCTGCTTATACCGGGGAAGTTTTGATAGGGAAAACAGGATGTTTAGTGGATTTCCTTTTAATAAGATTAAATTATATGATGCATGTAGGAGAGATTAACGTGCTTAGCCTTTAAAACACAAATCACACTCCCCGAAAAGTCTTAAGAGTTTTGAATTAGAAGGATTTGCCAAGCTGAAGTGAGCTTGTGCATCTGCAGCCTCTTGTTGATTGTGGGATTTAATTAGCCCACTCTGGGTCCTGATTGTGTGTGGAAGGGAGGGGAAAATGTATTTTGCTAATTCACTAGCTGTTTTGTGAGGTTTGTCTACCCCTCTCTCTCTCTCTCTCTCTTTCCAGAACATGACTGACAGCCTGTTTACAACACATCCCTGATGTCATTCTCCTGATGCTACACCAGTAACAGGATAAACCTCCTTCAGTGGAATCTTTTTTTCCAAGTGCAAAAATGAGAGTGTTAAAGAAGAATTGAAAAACAAGGTTTCTCCATCTGTGAAATCAATATGCCCAGTTTTGTTGGTGTGTAGCTGCCTCTTTGCTTTCTTCTGCTAAACACAGAGATTATTAGATCAATAGCTTCCCTACCTTCTACTAAAGACATTAACATGTGTTATATATATAAAATTTTACATCACATACACACATACTCATAAAACTAAACAATAAAAATAATAATACACAATCAAAGAAATACAAATAAAACACAGTAGCATATGGAAATTTACACAGATCAAATAGTCAACAATATATGTATACTGTATCATATTTCAATTCTTCTTTTCTTCCAGTTGACTTCCTTCATCTTCAACACAGTTCTCTTTTCATTTTTGGTAAACTGTCACCTTCTTAATTCATTATTACCCTATTTTCTTTCTGTTTTTAACTTTTATACCATAATTTATTTTGCAGGAGTTAATCAAACTAGTACAAGTATTACCGGTAATTAGAGGGCACTGCTTTTTAAGGCATTCTCTATATTTTGTTGGTATTGTTTCTTTTTCCCAAATTTTGGCAATTAGTGTTCTCGCAGCCCCTGTAGCATAAAGGAATATTTTCTTATTAACTCTGGCTATATCTGTATCTAATATCCCCAAGAAAAAGCTTTTTTTCTCTTTCTTTTTTTTTGTTTTGTTGCAAATACATACAAATCAAATCTTACAAACTTGAAAAAGGAAAAAGAAATTAAGAAACATTACAAAAAAGAAAAAAGAAAAGAAAAAAGAAAAACAGAAACCTAAATATCATACACTGATACAGTTAAATCTTAATAAAGAAAAAAGAAAATCTTAAATAAAATGACATTAAGTCATTCATTATTAAACTAATACTTTACAGATCAAGCACATATGTTTTAAACAATTACCTCTTCTGTGTCATCCATTTTCTTAATAAACTGACATTTCTTAAATATTTCATTTTTTTATTGTTTTTTGTTCATTCGCTCTTTGGGCTTCTGTCAATCTCACAACAGTTCATTATTCCTAATTGAAACTAACTTCTCTGTATTTCAGTGTTTTCTTAACAAAGTTTTGTTTAAACATTTTCTTTAGCTCTTCATACACCATATCCCAGAAGCCTTTAATTTTATCACCTGTCCACCACATATATATGAGTGTCCCCTCTACTTGACTACACCTCCAACACAGATCTGATTATTTTTTATACATTTTACATATTTGGGTTGGTGTTAAATACCATCTGTAAAACATCTTTATTAGATTTTCCTTTGTCACTTCACAAGTCGTAAATTTCCAACTTTCCATCCATAATTTTTCCCACGATGAAAATTCAATAGTTTTACCTAAGTCTATAGCCCATTTACTTATTACCTCTTTTACTTGTTCATCCTTAACCTCCCATTACAGTAATGTTCCAACATAACACGTGTGTGTTTTGCCTGTGCATCAAATTTAAACTGTCCTTTCCTCCCCTCCCCAGAATTTTTGCATTTGCTCTGTGAATGACTCAAGAATGGTCCAAAACCCATGGCAAGTTCTCCAGCTATATAGCATGCTGTGTGGGAACCACAAGGAGGCAGCTCTGAGTTCCTATTGGAAGAATTATTGGGTGCTAGAAATGCAAGGATGTCAGAAGCTGTCCATTGTACAGTAGAGCACATCATTTTACACATGCATTGAGAACAAGAAGCGAGGCTGTCCTCTGAGTGCACCTGCGTTGTGAGGCAAGATGGTTTGTACCCGGAGAAAGGGCCTTTTCAATTATGACTCATCTGCGAAATTCTCTCTGCAGAGAAGATTACTTGGCGCCTACATTGCTGCCTTGTTGGTGCCAAGCAATACATTTTTATTCTCTGAGGCTTATTGAGTCTTAATTGTTCTAATCTGCTGTCCTAATTGCAGGTTTTTATCATTTCTTTTATGATCGATCTGTGGCACCAAGCTGATTTTGATTTGATTTTGTCTTGTTGTTTACTGTTTGGGGAACCATTCCACTGGATATAGATATATAAAATAATTGTTTATTGTAAGCCACCCAGAGAACCTTGTGTTATGGAGTGGCACGCAAGTGTTATTAATAACCAACCAAATAAATACTTCACTGCTGCCACATGCAATGGAACATTTCAGGCAACAAAACTGGTAAAGTAACATTTCCGGGGGAGTCAGGGGGGGGGAGAGATACTAAAAACTGGAATTGACATAGACATTTCCAGTTATATAATTTTTCAGCAGCAAACATCTATCTGAGAATGTCATTTCAACCATTGACACTTGCAGAGACCTCTAGGGGCATCATTTAACAACAGTTAACCAAGACCCAGCCATGACACAGTGTCATGATTTTTCTCCCTTTGCCTATCTGTACATTTTATTTTCAGTAGGATTTTATTTCTTTCTTTTTTTTAAAAAAAAAAAGGTTTATTTTGTGTCTTGGGAAATCAGCCTTCACGGACATTTATCACTGGAAATATAATCCTTGTAAGCCAAGCTCCATCCATGTATCTACAGCAATCAGATAGGCTGGCCTGCCTGGCTCTGTGTTCCACTCTTTCCATTTGGCTTTGTTCAGCACACCATACTAAGATTTTATACAAGAGTCAATATTTAGAGATTATCACCAGCTTTGTAGCTCAAAAGGGATTTTTCAAAGGAAGATGTGGGAGCTAGCTTCCCCATTCCCTGGGCTGCCTTATAAGTCAATGGGAGTTAGCTTTTAATGCCTCCCCACCGTCACCAAAAATAAAATCAGCCAGCTTTTAATTTTGCTTTCGTCACTGGGTGATTTTCAATACTCAGAGGCACACAGAGACTTTCCAAGTTTGCTACATTCAACACAGAGTCACACTCCCAGTCACAACTCCTAAAAGGAACCGGTCTGCAAATGCAGGTTTGTTGCTTTCATAATTTACACTTGCCTCTAGGCATATACCATTAAAAATGTGTTAAGAGTAAAGGTAAAGGGACCCCTGACCATTAGGTCCAGTCGTGACCGACTCTGGGGTTGTGGCGCTCATCTCGCTTTATTAGCCGAGGGAGCTGGCATACAGCTTCCAGCTCATGTGGGCAGCATGACTAAGCTGCTTCTGGCGAACCAGAGCACGGAAACGCTGTTTACCTTCCCACTGGAGCAGTACCTATTTATCTACTTGCACTTTGACGTGCTTTCGAACTGCTAGGTTGACAGGAGCAGGGACCGAGCAACAGGAGCTCACCCTGTTGAGGGGATTCAAACCGCCGACCTTCTGATCAGCAAGTCCTAGGCTCTGTGGTTTAACCCACAGTGCCACCCACGTCCCGTGTTAAGAGTAGGGGTGGGCAAATCAGTTGATCTTGGGTTCTCATTTTTCCAATCTTAAGTTCAGTTTTCCGTATATCCACATCAGTTTGCAATGGTCCTCCTCGGCTATTCCAAACATCTCTGTCCAAGACTTCTTCCACCATGAGCCGATGCTAAGAGAAAAGCTGTGGCTGGACCAGAGCCACGAACGCTCATGATTCTACCATCACCTGTGCATGTGTGGCCTCCCCTGTCTAACTATCTACCACAGTTATAAAACCCACATTATGTGTGGGTAGGCAGACGTGTCTTGGGGATGCAATCCCTTCCTGACTCAACCAGACCCTCTGCCGTTCTGTCGCTCAGTACTTAGCAGAATCCCTCAGATCAGGAAGACACCGTGAAAAGCCATTTCTATTTTAATTCTGAACACAGGCACACAATCACAGTGTGCCAAAAGGAAGAGACCACAGCTGGTACGGAAATTAAATTTACTTGCATGCTTCCGATAATGTATTAGACACAGTGCAAATGATAGAGGGATAACAATAAAGAAAACACATTGGAAATTTAGGCCTAGCAGGGGACTTAAGAAGTTTAGGGCATTCTATTGAATAAATTTTGTGACTCTTCCTAAAAAAACACACCCCAAAATACATTTATTTCTGCTCTTTGTGTAAGCATATGGAAAATAATGATAAACCGGTTCTCTAATGGTCACATTTTATGTCCTCGTTTTAAAAATGGGAACAAACTGTTAGGAAAGGAACTCTAACCCCAATGGTTGGATTTTTTATTTTTTCTCTTCGCAGTTGCACCTTTTCAAATACCAAGACATTTTCAGACGTTTCACTTTTAAAGATAATTCTAAAACTTTGTTTGTTTATTTACATGTGTATTTTATGCTGCCTGCCATAAAATCCCAATATGGTATACAGCAGCGGTAGGCAACCTAAGGCCCGTGGGCCGGATGCGGCCCAATCGCCTTCTAAATCCGGCCCACAGATGGTCCGGGAATCAGCGTGTTTTTACATGAGCAGAATGTGTCCTTTTATTTAAAATGCATCTCTGGGTTATTTGTGGGGCCTGCCTTGGTATTTTTACTTGAGTAGAATGTGTGCTTTTATTTAAAATGCATCTCTGGGTTATTTGTGAGGCATAGGAATTCGTTCAGTTTTCCCAAAAAAATATATCCCGGCCCACTACATGGTCTGAGGGATGGTGGACTGGCCCACAGCTAAAAAAGGTTGCTGACCCCTGATATACAGCAATAGCATTCAAAACCCAACAATAAACTCCACACACAGAACCAGCAGTGGGTAGCAAGGTGGGGTTCTGCCAGTCACCTGATCTTTGTCCAGATGAGTCACTGAAGAAAACCTGGATGGAGAAGGGTGCAGCAGCAGTGAGGTTGGCACAGAAAGGTCAAGTAAGAGGCACAGCCCCACCACACCAGCCACTGAGGTACAAAACGGCAAAATGTCCCACCTGACAAAAAAATTAAACCAAATGGTACTAAAAGCCAGAGGAGGTCTGGGGCAAAGGATCTGTTTCCAGGAGTTGCCTAAACCAACAGTTCCTGCCGTAACTAAAAAGGGAGGTGATTTCATAGGGAGGAAGCCACTGAAGAAAAAAAAGTTCTTCTCCTTGTCTCCACAAAATAGACTTCAGCAGGCTGTGCCACACCTCATTAGCTGATATCAGTGGCTCAGCAGCTCAGTATGGGGGAAAATGCTCCCTCAGGTAGCTGGGTCCCATGTTGTTGAGGACTTTATAAGTCTATAGAAGAACCTTAAATATGGCCTGGTAGCATAATGGCAGCCAGTGAAGTTCTTTCATGAATGGCATTATATGGGGGCATGTGAGGATGCTCTGGTCAGCATCTGCAATAACTGCAGCTCCTGGAAGCTGCTACTGCATGTACACAATGGAGGGCTCTCTCCACCCAATGAGGAACTCTGGAACAGGAGGATCCATCACAGGGAGAGAGGGATCTCTCCATGCACAGCTGCATGAGTGAAGACTTTCCAAATATATTCTAAATGAATGAATGAATGTATATAAGCTGGGAGTTTATATACTGTCACTGTAATACCACATTCTCCCATATGCAATCACTGTGCACACAAATGAAGTCTGTATCTTACTTGTGGGATTCATGTCACCTTCCAGGTCAAAGCTCTCAAGAAGTAGTTTATAAAAACTGGCTAAAACAGGGGTTGAAAAACAACAACAACAATCCAATTTGAAACTAAAAACAGCAAGCTAAAAATGTGTCAATGAATACCTCAATAAGGCAGAAGAGGTTTTAAGGTCCATTTAAAAATTGATATAAATGGGGTCATGTGGGTCTACCTCTTTCACAATAGAGTTCCAAAAGATGAAAAAGTCCTGCCTCTAGTGTTCTATATTTGTCTGACAGTGGGACAGCATGCAGTCTCTAAAGCATGCAACCCAAGAAGATGAGGTTAATATCCTGGTTCAGTCATGTACTCACTAAATAGCCTTAAGCAATTCACTGTTGCTCCACTGCTCCGCTAGTAAAACATGGATAAGACAGACCTATTGCACAATTGTAAGAATTACTGAGATAATATACATGAAGTGATTGAAACACACTCCTACGTCATTACTCAAACTGCCTATACAAAAATCCAAACATGGGTAACAGATGCATCATTAGCACAATATGAAAACATGTAAAAAGCATTGTTGTGTGCTAATAATTAAAAATGAGGGAGAAAGCAATGTATACAAGCACAAGACACTCAATTTGAAACGAAGACTTTGAACAACCCGATTATTACAGGTTTCCAGTTACCCTGTGGTCATTTACTGCTTTATAGGAAAAAAGATACATACACTCTGCTTTTCCAGCATGTGTTCTATCTTGCAATATAGGTGGTTATAAACAAACACTACAATAATAAAACCAACTTCAAAAATTAAAAAGCCAATAACTAACTACAAAATGAACCACCTTGTTGTGAAAATTGCTCTAGGGAGAAATCTCAAAAGCCCAATGAAATGGAGAACATTTCCAGAGGTACATAATTCCACATTTGATGTGTTCATTCATATACTGAAGAATGCTTTCACCAGACCCCCTCTTCCTACCAAATATAAATGTCATTTTAATACCCCTGTTTGTCACCATACTTCATCTGTCTAATAACAATTAATGAGGCTTGCAAAACAGCAATTCCTGAGTGTTGGCTAAGTCAATGTTCAGTCTGAAAAATCAATCTTTAGACCGGCCGGGGTGGACAGACTTCAGGCTTGTAAGATCTACTTTGTTCTTTTGCTAGACCCCCACAGTCCACCAACCAGAGTCAAGCACTCGCAGTCCTCCAACCAGATTCAGTGTCATAATTAAAGAACTGTGTGTTTTTCAGCACATCTTGAGCCTAGACATTTGTTTTCAGTACCAGAAATGAAATGGAGTTAAAGTCAGTCAGTCTCTATCTGTCTGTCTGTCTGTCTGTCTGTCTGTCTGTCTGTCTCTCTCTCTCTCTCTCTCTCTCTCTCTCTCTCTCTCTCTCTCTCTCTCTCTCTCTCTGTGGTTAGCTGTCTTGATTTCAACAGCCCAAATTTTGCAGATAAATAGGAATTTTGTTGCTGCTATGATTTGAAGTCAGAAATGCTTGTCCATCTGTGGCAATTCACCCAGTCTACCTTCTGCACACACTTGTTCTAGTTCATAAAGAGAGGATGCTAAAGTACCCAGGATACACCTTTGTTCCCAGCGATTCCTGACCCCAATTTACACAGCCCTATTCTGCCATCATGTGGCAAATCACCTAGAGGTCACATTCAGGAAGAAAAGCTTCACTAGGCTGGTTAGTATGAAGAGTGACCTTTTATACAGTCCGAAAACTCTATAAACAGCAGAAATTAGCATCATGATACACTGAAGAGGTTTATTCCGTCCATTTCCTAATGTTGCATAATGTTAGATATTGGTTATTATAGGAGCTAGAAAATGAGACAAGGATAATATATGCCAATTCCTGTGCTCCTACGATAACTGCAAATCAAATCAGCAATATCCCAACCACAGTGAGATAACTGACTCAGCTTTTTCTCCTCTTCTCCCCATAAATTTCCTCCAACTTTAATAGCCAGGCTGAAACGCAAATATGCTTTATGTATTTTCTACTGAATATTGGGTCTTTGTGGAAGAAAATAATTGAGATACTAAAAATCTACAAACCAATTGTTTAGACTTTGCTCTTCAGGGTATCTCCATAAAAATGTTTGTAAAACCAATTGAAATGCATTGCTCGGAGCTATAATAAATGTTCAGGAACAGCATATTAGAAAGTTCCAATTTATATGGGAGAAAAATACGGCTGTGAAGTATTTATGCATGCAGGATACAATATTAAACTGTGGAGCGAAGCTGCTTTCACTTATAGCCACTGAGAGCCTCAGTTACAAATGACAGGATAATTATTTTAAACAGCACTCCACAAGAATACAGTAACAAAAAGGGCAAAGTAATTCATGTTTTGAGGTAAGTGCTAAGCAATGCACCTGTGCATCAAATGAAATACAGTACAATTTCAGAGTTACAAATACTTTGGGGATGAAGGGCCATTGGCGGGAGACCTCTCTCTCCTGAGGTACTTCAGTTTCCTCAGAAGTGATCTGCCACATTATTGAGAAGCCAAACTCTTTCCCCAGGTATCTGATGTTCTTGTCTGTACCTGTTATGAATTCCAGTCACCAGTAGTCCATCCTCTATAAAGTGTGTTGACAATTTCCATCAGGAAATTAACCCCAAACCCAGACAAAAAATAAATAAATTCAGAGAGGGTTTTTTTTCTCCCCAAGCAATTCAGCTGTAAAGTGGAATTTAAAATCTCTCAGCTGCTTTAAATCCAAACTAAACCCTTAACACCTACAAATACCCAACAACCAATTATCTGAATCAGAACCTTGGAGTTTCAATCAGCAGAACCGAAAGCACCAAAAAGTCCCAACTAGCATGTGAGGATGATTACTAAGATCTGCTCAGTTTCTTCAAAGATT
Organism: Podarcis melisellensis; assembly: GCF_964234715.1. Lineage (NCBI taxonomy): Eukaryota > Metazoa > Chordata > Lepidosauria > Squamata > Lacertidae > Podarcis > Podarcis melisellensis. The sequence continues at coordinate 49,458,623 of NC_138544.1, forward strand.
CTGGCATTCCTCTAGGGTTATATTTCCAGAGTGTCCGCAGGAAATCTGTGTGTGTGTGTGTGTAAAATTTCAGAGCAAAGCAATTATTATTTTCTATTCAAGGTATTTTCTATTCAAGATTTGCTGTTTTACATTTTACTTTATGGTTCAGACCTCCGGAAAGGCAACACCACCAAAAAAGTCTCTCTCATTCTTGGGCTCTCAACTATTTATACATCAAAAGAATGAACACGAAATCTTTTATAGGTTTACCATCAACATTCCAAAATTCTACTTTCTTGCTGTATCAGAACATAACCAAAGAACTATGAACTAATGGAGGAGAACTAAAGGAATCTACTCATCTCTGGGTTGATGTACTTCTCTGCCGAATGTATTCCATGCTTCTGGAAAGAGAAAGGCTGTATATATGAATGTAGCAAACACACATTTGACATCTATGCAATGGCCTCACATTTCTAGCTTTGCCCTGAGGCCGGATAGCTCAGTCAGGAGAGCATGAGACTCTTAATCCCAGAGCCGTGGGTTCAAGCCCCAAGGTGGGTGAAAGATTCCTGCACTGCAGGGGGTTGGACTAGATGACCCTTGTGGCCCCTTCCAACTATACCATTTTATGATTCTATGATATGCTAAGTGTTTGATGAAAAGGACTCGCCCTCAGTCAAGTTGGCTACATGGTGTTAACTAAGGGTTTTATCTCCTTTACCTCCTATAGAAAAGAAGTTAGTTTTTAAGGAATTAAGAGATTGCATTAATAGAGTATCATTGTTGCATTATTAACATATGTATCTTGTGGGCCTTGTATTTTGTAACGCCTCTTCTGCTGACTTTACAAAAAACTACAGTGGTACCTTGCAAGACGAAGGCCTCGCAAGACGAAAAACGCGCAAGGCGAAAGGGTTTTTCGTTTTTTGAGTTGCTTCGCAAGACGATTTTCCCTATGGGCTTGCTTCACAAGATGAAACGTCTTGCGAGTTTGTTTCCTTTTTCTTAAAACCGTTAATGCCAGGGTGCATCCGTGCTTCGCAAGACGAAAAACCCGCAAGACGAAGAAACTCGCAGAACGAATTAATTTCGTCTTGCGAGGCACCACTGTACTATTATCCATGTTAATCCAAGGCATTAAATGGAGGAAAACCTACAACCTTCATTGATGGTTTCCAATGTGACTTGTATATACAAGTTGCTATGGTGTTTTGCTTTGTTGTTTTGTTTTGTAACATGCTTCTAGCCTTCCTTCAGCTCATTCATGCCCCAAGCAGCAGCTGGAAATGAAAACATAGCTCATACTTATGTTCCCCCTTTTTTTAGCATCTGTTGGAAGTGAACTAGCTAAAACATATCTTTGTTACTACAATAACAGTTTGAATTCAAGGTCAGGAAATCAATTCCTTGCATGTGGAAGTTGTAAATACCGAAATGATAATTCAAAGCACCTTCTTTTTGGTTGGAGGGCACCAGTTTGGGGGGAGGCTGCCCTACATGACAGAATGACTCTCCCCACCCGCAAAAACTACCAAGGTATCTGAACGAGATGTTTGATGTGACAAAGTGTCATGATTTCCCCTAGGGTGGCAAGAGGACACTTTTGAATCATTACTTCCATGGAAAATCATCACTGCTGGTTGCAGTGAAATACATTAATAGCCATTTTTTTGCTTCCTGGGGGATAATAGCACTATTAATGCATGTCAGCCCCCCAGCCTCCTCCATGATGAAGGCTTCCTTTATTGATAGCTATTTGTATGTAAGCATTTTTTAAAATAATAAAAAACACTACTGAAAAGGCTGCCTATTGCATGCTAGCAGCAGATTAAAGATGGCCTTAATGAATAAGTAATAAACAACTTTAATTAAAAAAAATGGGGGGTCACTTCAAAATCCTCCCACAGCCTGCGATAAAACAGTGATCAGTAAGTAATCTGCTTTCTGCAATAGCAGCTCTAATACACTAAGGACTCAGTTCAGCAGAAATACTGTATCATCTCTACTCTGATGTATAATTTCAAGGGTGGGGGTGGAACTGAGATATTGTATTAGTGAGAAAGAGTGCTCACGATCCCTTTTCTTTAAATTACATGTCCTGAACCTACCTGGATGGTTGGGGGGGTGATATAGACTAGCAAACTATAGTCCTAATTCTAGAAAGTTTCTTAAACCAATAATTCTAGTTACAGGTAGGTAGCCTGCCGTGTTGGTCTGCTGTAGTCAAGACAAAATAAAAAAATTCCTTCCAGTAGCAGCTTAGAGACCAACTAAGTTTGTTATTAGTATGAACTTTCATGTGCATGCATACTTCTTCAGATACACATTTAAACCAATAATTTTCACTGAATTTCATGGCTTATGCAATTTTCAAAAACCTGTGAACTTTTAATGTTAAGGAACTACAACTCCCATCGTCCTTGGCAACTGGGTATTCTAGCTAGACTGAGCTGAAGTGCTATAGTTTCCCTAACTCTGGCTGAAGGTAAGTTAAGGCCTCTGGTCTACACAGTCCATTCAGCATTCCATTTTTTTATTCCTCTCTTGGACAGTGACATTGCAGAAGGGTTGCTCACCGAGTTCCAAGGGGGTGGCAGTTGCGGCCTGGCCCAGCTTTCCTCCTTGGGGGATGGAAGAAACCATTTCCTCTTGTAGTTGGCCATTGGAATCGCCTTGGCCAGCCACAGGGGCTTGCATTTAAACTGGCCAATAAAGGCTGTTGAAGTAGTCCTGGCAAGAGTGGTGGACCAGAGTGCAGAAGTCTTCACTTGGCCCCACCCTCCTCCCCACCCTATAATCTATTCTCTTTGTTCTGTGGCTCTTAGATTTTGATGTGGTTCAAAATGTTCACAGTATTTTAGGCCAGGAAAGAATTTGCCTCCAAACAAATTGGACCCGTTTTGAGGGTTTTGCCTTCCTCATAACAATCATCACAACCTTCGATGGATAAGGCGTTGTGTGGAATCCTTAGTCTAGTTTCGGGTGTGGTGGGTGACTTGGTGCATCACTCCAACCCCATGCAGGCACAATATCACAGTAAAGGGGTCTGGGTGGAAGTTCTGTCCTGAAGTCAAGTGGAGCGCAGATGAGCCACAGAACTTCCAATAGTAGCCTGGAGGGGTTGCACATTCAAGGGACCACTTTAAGCACTAAGCCCAGATTGATATTCCCTGCCACACACACACACACACACACACACACACACACACACCAGTTTTCAAAGAGGGGAGTTGTAAAACACATTATGATATATTATGTTGAGTTATGTTTTTATTGTGACATTTTCCTATTGGATCAGATTGTTATTAGCTGTATTATCTTTGCTGTTTATTTTGTTGCTTCTTCAGGTTGTAAACTGCCCTGTGTATAGTAATATAGAAAGGTTTGAAAGTGAAATGAAATATCTGAGGTGGCTGGCCGACCAATTGTTTAATTTTAATTATTGTATATAATATAATAATTAAAAATATTTAATTATTGTATATAATGTGGGCAGTGACCAGGGCGCTTTTACAGAGTAAGTTTAGAACAAAGCAGAACTCTGCCCTGATATTTTTTTTATCTGAATGTTGACAGCAGAGAGGGATAAGGGAACAAATAAATTAAACTGCCAGGGGATGGATATACACACATTCCTTACATTTATATACTGACTTTCTCCTGTCATGGAACTCAAGGCTGCATAAGTAGGGCTTCTAGGAAGTATAATAATAATAATAATAATAATAATAATAATAATAATAATAATAGTCTGGGTTGCCAGACATGGCTCTCCAGCACTGAAGTGTTGGTGCAGTCCTCTGGAAAGGGAGCAAAACTATTTTTCTCTTTTGGTGAACCCGGTATACATAGACAGACAATCTCAAAAAGACTATTGTGGTTTGTTGCTTTGCTTCAGCCCATTGTGGTCCACGACCTCCATTCAGCTGGTCTGTGGAAAGGCTGTTGAGCAATCAATAGTTATTATACCTTGCCCCACACTTGATTTCCTCCCTCCCCTCCTGACAGTAGATATTGAGGCCATTCTGGCCAGGACCTGAATAGCCAAGCAGGTTAACAAGGCTCTGATGGCAGTTGTTTGGACAATCATGCTGGCATGGAAGGGAAAACATGTTATGAAAGTGTGAGTTATGTGCTTCACTCTGTAGAACAAAAAAAAGTTTATTGAGGAGCCCGTCAAGACATCCACCAATTTCTAGGTGGCCTGCAGTGATGGGAAATTTGAGAAGTGCTGCAATACAGCATCCACTATACCACATTGTCCCTTAGTTTATTGATGTTTGCATTCTTTATTTGTTGACAAATGTAAACTAATGCTCAGTAGAATGTGTTTAAGCAGGCCAATGTGTTTAATTTAAATTTGAAGCCAAATGCATTCTCAAAACCAGAAAAGGTCACAGTTTTCCAAAGTGGGGAGTGGTCTTTCCTACAGAGTTATATGAAGGCTGCATTGACTGTCCTGTTTCCTAGATTTGTCAGCAAATTCCTGTTGTTTAATAAAACTTTCGCCCTGCATAACCCGCAACTGTTTTTGTTGTACTTCCATACAGTCCCACCACAATCACAGTCTCTCTCTCTCTCCCCCCAACTGCTTTGTTAATTCATAGCTAAAATGGGATAATTAAAAGGAACAGGAATTTGAGAAGTGTAATCATTTGCATTTATACAGCATCTTTCATCCAAAAAAGAAAAAAAGAAATCCATGTATTCTCCAAAGTACCAATTCATTAAATTTCTCACACAACAAATGGATAAACAAAAAACATTCTATAAAGTTAATTCCCATAATGGGAATTTTTGGTTTTGTTTTTATATTATATGTATGTGGCTGACGTGGTTCATCTCAAAAACAAACAGAAGCTGGATGCTTACCTGCTGCCTTGCACACTGAAGCTCCCTGCTTCAGTTTGACTGGCTTGCTTAGGGTGGTGCTTCAGGGAGGCAGCAGCAGGTGACCACACAAATTCATGGGGAAATCTGATGCGTGGCAAATAAAAATCTGGGTAGGGAACAGTGCCCATGAACATAGTGCTCCTCCAGACTTCCTTTTGCAACATGCTTTCCAGATCCAAGCAGTTTCTTCTTTGTCCCACTGCTTCCCCCAGGAAAACCCACTGTTTACCATTGAATTGGAACAAATGGTACAGTCGTACCTTGGGTTACAGACGCTTCAGGTTACGGACTCCGCTAACCCAGAAATAGTACCTCGGGTTATGAACTTTTCTTCAGGATGAGAACAGAAATCGCATGGCGGCAGCGCGGTGGCCCCATTAGCTCAAGTGGTACCTCAGGTTAAGAACAATTTCAGGTTAAGAATAGGGACACAGGTGGCGCTGTGGGTTAAACCACAGAGCCTAGGACTTGCTGATCAGAAGGTCGGTGGTTCGAATCCCTGCAATGGAGTGAGCTCCCATTGCTCGGTCCCTGCTCCTGCCAACCTAGCAGTTTGAAAGCACGTCAAAAGTGCAAGTAGATAAATAGGTACCGCTCTGGCGGGAAGGTAAATGGCTTTTCCGTGCACTGCTCTGGTTCACCAGAAGCGGCTTAGTCATGCTGGCCACATGAGCCAGAAGCTGTATGCCGGCTTCCTCGGCCAATAAAGTGAGATGAGCGCTGCAACCCCAGAGTCGGCCACAACTGGACCTAATGGTCAGGGGTCCCTTTACCTTTACCTTTTTACCACTGTAATCCACAGAAACCCCAGCTGTTGTTTGTTTCAATTCAGTGGTATAACCAGTGGGTTTTTGGGGGGAAAGCGACAGGATGAAAAATACCCACACAGACAGACATGGAAAGTGCAGGCCTTTGCCTGGAAAGTGTGGCACAAAAGAAAGTCTGGGTGAGCCCTTAATCTGCATTGCTTCTAAATCCATACATGTAATAGTACTGTACTCCATATTAATGGGATAAAGCCCATGCTCTGCAACGCAGCAGGTTTTCCAAACAGCAGCAAAATTTGTTCAGAAAAAGCTAAGATAAGAACCGCTGCAAATGCCAAATCTGCCCAGGACAAAATACAAATTACAAGTCAATACGGAGCATGTGCTGAAACATTTGTGTTTCCAGATAGTTAATGATTTTAGCCCTTGGGTCTAATGCAAGCAGACGCTTCCCTGCATAGGTCAGAGTTCAGAAAACCTATTAAATCAATAGCAAAACTCTTACGAGAGAAGGCTAAAGCAACTTCCACTGCAGGCTCTAGCAAAACTTTTCCAACTACACGTTCAGCTGCTTGAACAGATCAGCCCAATGTTGTTTACACAGAGACCATCAAATGGGTTTGAAATCAGACTGAACATCCTTTGCACAAATATTTGCTTGACAAGTGCCTTGTTTATTTCAAGCAAATTCCAACTCAGTTTTCTGCCCTTGCCTGATAAGATTTTCCTGCTGAGATGCTCTGCCTCTGTCTTCAATATCAGCATTCAGTACAAATACATTTAACACACCATGTAGTTATTACTCCAAAGCATCAATAACCTATACAGTATTAACCTATAGTTTGAACTAATCTTGTTCAACTACTCAAAGTTAACCTAACCTCACTCTAACCTAGTAGTCTTCAAACTTTTCAGGCCTAAGACCCACCTTCAGCCAAAGCAACCATTTGGTGACCTGGTTCTTAATTTTTCAAAACCATTTTATTTATTTTCAGAACATTTATTCGCTGCCCAGTCAACAAAGTCTGGTTCACACAGAGTTAAAGACAACACACAATTAAAACTCGTTCAATGAATTAATTCAATTTAATGATGAAAAACCAGCATAAGAAGCAAAACAGCATTTAAAATCCAGCAGAAATAATCTGTTCCAAGACCATATAACATAGCTTTAAAAGGCCTGTTATGACCCACCTTAGGCTGGGTTGCAGTGCAATAGGTGCCAGCCCACCAGTTGGACAATGCTTTAATCAAGAGATGAACCCTCCAGACACTGCTGGACTACAACTCCCATCATCCCTGAGCATGCACCATACTGGCTGAGGATGATGGAAGCTGTAGTCCAACAGCATCTGGAGACCAATGGATTCCCACCCCTGCTCCAACTACCTCCTTAATCCTCGCAGATCTTCCACTTCCGACTCATTCAGCCTCTTTGCCCAGTATCTTTTGCAGACTGTAAATTCCCTAGGCAGGATCTGTGTTGCTTCTGGTGCTCCCCTCAGTGCCTGCTGGCACTGAATGCCTGTTAAATAACTGTAGTAGTCAGTATGTGAATTAAGACAATTTTCTACAAGCCAATTCACACACACACGTTTCTGTGCATTACTGGATGCACAAAACGCCTCCATTTCATAGTATTGTGTCAGGGGCCGAAGGTGCATTGGAGACATTCAGTCTGCAGAAGCTGTTTTATACAGACAATTTCATGTCTCAGTCAATCAAAAGGAAAACTGATTTGAAATGAACACATAGGAATTCCAGGCAGAATTTCATGACTGGACACAATAGTGGAGAAGGAGAATAGTCTTGATGAAGGTTGTCAATGAAAGCACTACCACAAAAAATTCCAATAAGAAAGAAAAATGGGAGGCGTTTATCAGAAAACTCAATGTGGCTGCACAAAAAGCTTTGTAATGAGCTGTTTGGGTTGGGGTTGTTTTTTTTTAAGACATGTACAACAAATGTAAGGAAGGGACAGGCAGCCAATGACAAATACAGACAAAGAGCCTTGGCTTGTAGGGACAAGGTCAGGAGAACTAAAGCTCAGGATGCCAAAGGATGCCAAGAATGACAATAAGGGATTTTCCAAGTGTGCTGAAAGCAGGAGGAAGACTAAGGATAATGGTAGACCTGCTGCTCAGTAAGGATGGTGAAATGTTAATGGAACTGCTCAACTCCTGCTTTGCTTCCCCTTCTCCCAAAGAAGGAAACTTCAACCTCTCATAAGCAGCATGGCTGCCAAGAGGTCAGGACTGCAGTTAAAAAGTTGGTCAGGAAATGCCTAGCTGAGTGAGCTCAGGGCCAGACGAACTGCACCTTAGGGATACGAAGGAACACTGTCTACCTGTACAAATCCTGGAAAATGGAATAGACACCGAAGAACTAGAGACATATCCTGCTCACCACTCCCCCGCCCCCGAGACCGAGGCAAGGAGTAAACTACAGCAGGTTACATAAGATTAATGTGTATAATAATCAGTTATCAAGATAATTAGTACAAACCACTGTGGATTTTCAAGAATAACTACTGCCAGATTGATCTCCTCTCACAGTTTAGTGGACTGTGGGAATGCTATGGACATAGTTTAAGCTTGCTTTCAGCAAAGCATTTGGCAAAATCCCCCACAATATTTTGGTTAGCAAACTGGTTAAATGCAAGGTAGATGGTGGCAGTGCCAGCTGGGTTCGCAGGTGGCTGGAAAATAGTACTCAGCATCTTCCATTAATCAAACTGGACAGAGGTTTTGAGTAGGGTTCACAATCATTTTTATCAATGACTCATGGAGTGGAGGGAATCCTTATTAAATCTGCAGATGACACAAATTGGGAGGGATAGCCAACACCTCGGAAGACTGGAAGAAAATCCAAATAACCTTGATAGAACAGAAAACAGGGATGAAACTAACAGAGTTACATTCAGCAGACACAGTTACAAAATTCTGCATTTATTGTTATGAAACTTGTTAATCATTTGTTATGCAAAGTTCTCCAAACATGTTACAATATGTTTAAAAAAACGTAAAACACAAATACATTTTACTGTTAACAGAATCCATACATTTAGGCAAAGTATGCACAGCTACACACTGAGGATACCAGGCTGGGCAGTGGTATATATGAAAAGAATCTCAGGGCTGTGGTCTAACACATGTTAAACATGAGTCTTAAGACCCTTGCATACTTCACTTTGTCTCATGATTTCTAGGCCCAGGTCTGAGAGGTTTTAATTCTGTCCTACAGTTTTCCCAGGTAAACCCCACTGTTTCGTACTGAATTGGAACAAAATGTCAATGGACTTTTCTGTGGATTGACTTCCAGTCCAATTCTGCAGTAAACAGTGGGTTTTCCTCCAGAAAGCAGCAGGTCAAAACTAAAACCTTTCAGACCCAAAACTAGGAATTGTGGGACAAATGGCAGTGCAGGTGAGCCCTCAGTTGTGATGTGGCCTAGAAGAAAAGCAGCAAGCTGGAGAGCTAATCAGAACAGTGTTTGAGGGCAGTGTTTGGTTTTCTGTTTGAATCCAAAGGCTGTCGCTATAGGAAGAAGCAAGACCCTTTTGAAATGTTGATGCTCTGAACCCTTCCATCGCAGGTTCAGGTTGTGTATGTGTGTAAATAAACCATAGATCGCAAAGGCACCACAGTCTCCTCTGTGCCTCATTTACAAAAGGAATCATGGACCCTGGGTAAATGCCTGGAACCCCTGGAATCTTGCACCGTTTGGGGAATGGGGTGGAGTGCAAAAACCAAGCCAAAATATGCAACATCCTCCCAAATTTAGTGTGCGATGTTCGCGATTCACTCTGGTTGTTGACACCATTAACACCATTCTCTTTTCATACAAATGCTTACAGTATTTAAAACGAATAACCCAAGAACTGTTTTTAGGGTCCTCTTCTGATTCAGGTTCAACAGAGGGTTCTAAACAATAGTTCAGCTTTGGGGGTGGAGAAAATTAAAGCTTTGGGTTTTGGTTCAGGTTTTGGTTCCTATTTAAATAGGAATTGATGAATGTCCAGAGCATCATTTATATAAATCTCCCCCTGCTTCATGTCACCAGCATGAATCACTTTTGCTTCCAGATAAGTGTCTTACAATGTCCACTGAAACTAATTTGATATACTTCACACCATCTCTGCTTCCCGCCTGCAAGAACATGCTGGCTCAGACTAATTACTCTCCCTGAAAAGTGTTTAACCAGGCTGTCTCATTAATATTAGTACAGTCTCCTTAACATTAGTACTATTAAATTCTTTTTTAAAAGAGAGAGATAGAGAAAGGCCACAGTGTATTAGAACTATGGTGAATAAGTTCCCTGCAAAGTGGGGCTGATAGACAAAAAATGAAGCAAGATATTAAAGTTTAGTGAAAATCATGATAACAGTGGGGGAAGGTAAACAAGTAATAGCAGAGGGAAGTTGCATTTATCCAAGGCAAAAACCAATGCTTTGAAGAGGATAAATGCAAACTTAAACAGTCCATCAGAATATTTAACACCACAAATTTAGCAGTGGCTGCTATTTAGAAAACTCTAAATACAGAAGGGAAGATTAGCATTAGACTATTGTGTCTATAGTGCATTTTCTTCTTAAGTTACTGTTTCAGCTAACTAGAAATTCATGCAGTCTGATCCTATGAGCGACAGCCCAGCAATGCTCTCACAGTTAAGGTGTGAGATGGTCTGAACTCTTCTAAGGATGCAGAGGCGGCCATCAGTGATTCCCTCCTGTAATACAGCAACTGGGTTGTACAAGGACAACTACGTGGCACCCGCAAGGGTTAGTCAGTCCACAATTCACCTCTATATAGTTCCATCCTTATTTCGGACATCATGATATATCACTATATTGCAATGTTTAGTGGGTGATATGTTGCAATGCTTAAAACCAGATATCGCCCGGCCCTAGTGCATGCACATGGCTGAAAGAAGAAACAAGGGCTCGTCCACACTTTCATTTGTCATGTGATCTCTTCTGCTTGTCATGTGATTTCCTGCCACAGGCCCAATAGGTGTTTTTGTTTTGTTTTGTTTTGTTTTGTTTTTTGTTTTGTTTTGTTTGCCCCTCTACTTTCCCAAGGAAAACCCACTGTTTACTGCTGAATTGGAATGAACATCAATCTGCCAAAAAAAAAGCCCCAATCAATGTTTGTTCCAATACAGCAGTAACTGTTGGTTATTCCTGTGGAAAGTGGGACTACAGAAGAAAATCATGGGACAAATGGCAGTGTGGACAGCATATCCTGGCCACTTGGAGGGGACTCTTACTCTTGGGTGGTTATTTATAGTCTTGCACTGAATGTTTTTCCTAGTATATTTTGCAAACTTTCCAAGATCTAGTCTTTGGCGTTTTTATTTTATTTTATTTTTTCCGAATTGTGAAGAATTATTTTTGCCAAACTTCCTGCAAAATGTTATTTTAACAACATGAGTATATACAGTTCATTAAAAGAAACAGTTCTTCCATCCAAATACTTATTCTACCTACCAAATCCTCACAAAAATAATTTCAAGCCCCCAGAGCGTATTATAAGAAGGCATTAGCAAAAGCATTTTTCACGCTCTCGTAATTAGGTTTTCACTGCTGGGGGAGGAGGAGGGAAAAGCAGTACAAACCCACTCACGGGATGTTGTGGTTGCTTTATCTCTTATAGGAAGCCTATTCAATAAACATGTAGTAAAGAAATAATGAAGTGCCATTTCAAAAAAAAATATCCCCTTCCATTTTCATGTGGGCATCAACCCTTCACCCAATTTCACCCAGATTTGAAGTGTGTTCCACATAGTGTTCTTAGGTGCACACCAAAAATGAAATCTTAAGGAATGACCACTGAGAGGAGCACAGAGAGGAGAAATTCCCTGGTGCAACTGCAGCATCACAACCAGGCGCCTTCATTTGCCCCAGCTGCAACAACAACAAAATGTCTCTCCCATATCAGTCTCTACAGCCACAGCAGGTGCTGCAACCAACCAACAGTTTGACTTCACCCCCAAAAGTCACACTCCTCCATTGTCTTCTGAAACAGATGGATGCCACTACTCCAAAAATATAAATCATGAATACAGAAAACAGGCATTGTGAGTGGGGCAATAGCCAAGTATACTCTATAGCAAAACTTGGTTTGTTGATGTGTTATTTGTAAACAACCCAAGGGGTATGTTCTACATATTCGGGGGACTACATACAGGTGGTGGGCAGGGCTAAAGGCAAAAATGGATGTGTCTCTTACCTTTGCACAGTTATTTCTACACACACACACACCCCTCCACATCCAAGTAAGCAAGAGGAATTATCAATCAATCAATCATTTTATTTGTATGCCACCTTTCCAAAGTTAAAACCATGCTCGAGGCAGCTTACAACATATAAAAAATTACATCATTAGAAACATAACAAATGTAAACAACAACACTCAAGTAGGGTTCAGAGCAAGACCAGTGTGGGAAGGAGAGTTTGGCTTAAGGACCATTCCATGGGTTGGATAAAGATCCTTGGGTTCCTCACCACAGTGCAATGCGACTGCTCTTCGTTTTCCACACTGATGCATTACCCGACTGAATATTGGAATCATGTCAAGGGGGGGGGGGATGTCCTCATTTCCGCAGCCTGTGCAAACATATGTACAACTCAAAATGCCACAAATACCACAGTGGACAGGCCTCTTGTGCAGTTTTCGGATGTTATCGCCCACGTGTTCTTTTGCATAGCTGAAACAATTAGTGTAATTGCAAGGAACTGTTCTCATACGAGCTATTTGGGTGGGAAGAAAGTGGCCAATATGCTAAGCTCAAACCTACCTAATGTAATTCCATGGAACAGCCAAGCACGATGCAGAGTGCAAAAGGAGCAAAGGGGAAGCAATAAGAGATGTTACAAAAAGCAAGTGTACAACTAGCAAATGTACAACCAGCAGAGTCACAGTGTACAAGTATTTCCAAGAAGTCTTAACTAGTGAGATATGTTTGGGGGGGGGTGTCATATGAGAAATGCACCTCTCAGTCATCAAATAATCCCAAAAATATTTTGCAATGATTGTATTCAGTTTATATCCAACATACGATGATTGTATCTAGTGTTTTCTAAGAAATGTAAGTGTAAGGTGTAAGAAATGCATGCTGTCATGTCTGACTCAGTGTTATTTTTCTAGAAAAAGAGGTGCCGGAACTCACCACAAACACCTCTCTTGTTCTCTTATAATGGCAATGGCACCCACAATGAGAGGTGCTGGAACTGAGATCCTGTGAGTTCTGGTTGAAACAAAGCCCTCGCTTATTATATGACTTGTCTTAATTCTGGAATTTGTGGAGTCCTATTAAAGGTAACAGGGCACAGCTCATCGATTTTTTGGTGTTCTGTTGTAAGATTCCACGTGATTAGGAAATAGAATGGGATGGGATAATGTTTCTTCATGCACAATGAAAGAAAAACCAACCCCATATTTTCCCCGCTATTCAATCATCATTAGCCATTAAAGCCACAAGATAATGAATTCAAACATTTTATACAATCTTTGGAGAATAATGGAACTTAAAAAAATAGGCCATTATAAAGATTATTTATATGTTCTCACAGGTCATAAACACAGAATCAACTACATTATTCAGTGTGTAATCTAGATGGAATCTGAGCCCGGTATCAACAATACAATCAAGACCTGAAGCAATCATTATGTAGTCACATAGCCTTTGCCATTAATCCCCGAGTCGCCTACAAAAAATGTTGCCTGTACCCAGAGGGCAACTCTGGTTCTGTTTTCTTGATACTGGAATCAAAGCAGACAAACAACAACACATACATACATACATACATACATACATACATACAAAGACTTGCAAGGAAAAGAATGGAAATAATGACTTAACAAAATTCAGGATTTGGCAAAAAATAACATCTTATCTGAGAATGAGAATTATAAGTGAATATGTAAATCAGTTCTGGGTATCCTAGTTGCCCTTTATACAATAATGTTAAGAAAACAATTACCTCCCACAAAAGAAAATTCAAGTAGGTTTTGAATTCAAGTAGATTGGAACCTAGTGGAAATTAGCATTGGGCTGTTAATCCAAGATAACCAATTATACAGCTAGAATTCCTAAGCTACCATCACTAAGATATGGCTTGAGTTGATCAGTTTGCATTACTTTTATCATAATGCAATGTTTATTTAAGTGCTGGCATCCTAGGCATCATATAAAAAATAAAATGATAGGACCTCGTGAAAAGGACTTAATATTTACATTAGATAAGGCAAGGGAATAAAGAGGGGGAAAGGCTCCCAAATTAAGCTAAAAGAAGACTAATGACCCATCGTATTCCCTTAAATTCTACAGGATTTCTGCCCATTTAATATTTATTTAGCAACCGCAATAGGAGATGCAACCGTAAGTTGGACAGAAGCCCTAGAAAATGAGAACTCACAAGAACTAGAATGCTGTCCCTATTTGCCCTTTACAGTTAACCAAAATAGTAAGATTCAGGAACCAAAGAACCAGTACAGTTTCGTGTGTTACCAGAAGTAGGAGTGATGGAATAGCTACACCAATTTTTTTACTTGAAAGCACTGGGAATGAATGCACTCTCTGTAGTAACTGCCATTCTACCAGCTCACAGTTTGGAGAGATGCCTTTAACTGAAAGAGAGACAAGCCATTAGGCTAAATTCTGACCTCAATTAAGTCTGTTTCACTTCAGTAAAAGTATTCCCTCTTTGTGTGCCAAATTCATAACTCAAGTAGATACAACTGCATAAATTCCTGTGCAATTGTGCCTTTTTGGAAGTGTGGCTCATTGATTTGCAAAAATGTCAGAAAGGATAGTATTTGGTCACGTAGGGTTTATTGCCATCGTAATACTCATCTCACCACACAAATCGTAACTGGCTCCTCCTTGTGTGCATGTGTGCAAGAGAATATGTAAGCAAGTGGAGATGTCCATTGTCAACATGAAGGCCTTCCAGTTATCAAGCACAAAAAACTGCCTACTAAAGGTGGCCTGAGAGGTAGTTAAGCCCCTAGTGAAAGCAGCTAGTAAGGGCACCAAGTGAGTAAAGCAAATATTGAATGAAATGGGTTTAATCCTGATGGAAGCAATTATTATATCCTACAACCCAACAGCTTTCCTGAATTAAATTTACCCACAGTCAAATTAAAGGAAGATGATCACATTGACAAAAAAGAGCATCTAAAATGCAAAAGCTGAACAGGGAGCATTTAAGTTATAACCAAAGGACCGTCTGAAGTGGAGGAACAACGGCAAAAGTTTTAAATGTTTGAAAAAATATGAAAATGAAGTAAGTGAGCAATTGTTCACGAGTTCTCCCGAGATTAGTAGTTATATGTTACAGTGATATTCAGCAAGAAATCAACTCAGGGAAGTTAGGAAACTGAACATTAAATCTCAGGGAAATCATCCTTACCTTAGGCAAGAGGTAGGCGCAAGATGTTCTGCAGATGTTGCTGCACTACGGCTCTAAGTAACCATCTTGGGCCATGCTGACTGGGGAGGATGACAGCTGAAGCCCAGCAACATCTGGTGGGCATCATGTTGGGTACCTCTGGCAGTAGTGAACCTTCAATGGAGACGACGGCATGGAAAACACCCCAGCCCAAAACTTTAAGCCAGGGGTGGGGAGCCTCTGGCCCACCATATGTTGCTTGATTACAACTCCCATCATCCCTCACCATTCACAATGCTGCCTGGGGCTGATGGGAGTTGGAGCCCAACAACATCAGGAGGGACATAGGTTCTGTGCCCCATTATATACAGGGGGGAAACCAAAATCCTCACACTCCGATAATTTCCCACAACATCAAGGATCCAAGCTCCTCTTGTTCTTGATCACTCTGATTTAAACAAAGAAAAAGTCAGTAATACTCTATGTAAATGTATTCAGTGGCCATCTATTATTATTATTTTTACAAGTATTTGCTTCCTCATTGCTAACAATTTCATGGATTGAACTATGAGCATAACTATAGAGATAGGGAAGGAACCACCCCCTAATCTAGGAACTGAGGTTAGATGAACGTAAGTACACAAGAGGAGCTGGCTGGATCAGACCAATGGCCCATCTAGTCCAACATCCTGTTCTCGCAACAGCCACCCAGATGCCTGTAGGCAACACATAAGGAGGCGCCAAGCACAGGAGCACTCTCTACCCCTACCCCTACCGCTACCCCTACCCCTACCCCTATGGTGTTCGGCAACTAGTATTCAGAAGCATTACTGCCTCTGAACATGGGGAAAGAGCATAGCCATTGTGGCTAGTGGCAGCTTTATATCTGCCTCCCTGCATTTCTCAAAATCCACAGTTGACAGACCCATTAAGAGTAAAAATGAAAACCGGCAAAAGTATTGTTAGCCCAGAAATGGAAGCAAGAAGAAATTCTCATGAAAGAAGAATGGCAGATGAAAATAATGGACTATGCAGAATTGGACAAAATGACAGGAAGGATTCGAAACCTGCGGGAACGGAGATTTACAGAAGATTGGAAGTAGTATACGAACTATTTGAAGAGCAATTGTAATCATCAAATTACGCTAGTAGGATTACAAGAAGTTTTGTAGGGAGAAATATATGAAGTGCTACAGTATAGATAAAGAATAGAGATATTGGTTATGAGTTTTAAATGTAACGGGGAAAATAAGAAATGTATACTAAGAGATTAGATTGGAAAAATTTTAGACTGGACTGATGGAAGTCAAAATATTGAATAAGATGTAAAAAATATGTTTAACTACTGTTGAAATGGTATGTTAAAAAAACTAATAAAAAATTGTGTAAAAAAGAGTAAAAATGAAAACAGTGACAGTGGCCACTGTTGCCTAGCACAACCGATTAAAGGAAACACATATGCTTACTCGAGAGCAATCAAACACTTCTTAAATTTCACTACTCAAATCACTTTGGCATGTCTGGGATCTCTTGCTGTAGGGTGGAGTGAAGCTTCTGCATTTTCCTTTCTTTTAGGGTGAGTTTTTTATGCACATAATTCTCCCACCCAACAGTTGGGCTACGTACTCAAAACACATTTGCGTGTCATTGCACACCTCAGGACTGTTGGATGTATGTCCTTCATGGGAGGTTTTTAAAACAGAAGTTGAATGGCCATCTGGTCAGTGATTCTTTAGCTGTGATTCCTGCATTGAAGGGGGTTGGCCCTTGGGGTCCCTTCCAACCATACCATTCTATGGTTTTACTCTTTCCAAGTTGCCCATCTGTCTGTCTACACCAGTGGGCGGTGAATGGGCACAGACTTCATACATATGGTTACATTTTCAAATTGAATAGAAAGTGTTTTGGCAGAAGGGGGAACATATCAAAACACAGTATTTCTCAAGGAACTGCAGGATATGTGTGGATTGTGTACACGGTATCACAAACCAGCCGTGGGAGTGAACGGAATGCAGAATAAACAGGAGTGTGTACACAGCCTTAGTCCCAAGTAGCACCAATGGCAGTTCGATCCTATAAACACACACAGAGAGAAGTAAGAGTCCATGTCCACTCAGGAGTAAGCTAGATTGAGTTCAATTAGACTTAGTCCCAGGCATGTGGTGTATCAGGTTGCAACCTGAGCTATGCAACAGAATGGTCTCTACCACAACACAGCAATTATGGAGCTATTTATGTTCTCCATTTGAAGCATATGCAAATTTATTTTAAAAAATAAGTGATTATATGGAAGCAAACCTATGCCACTTACCAAAGCATTCAACTGAAATAATGAACTGACATACTCAGAGTGCCTGGGAGCTTTGCCTCCTTCATGATATTCCCTCTGCTAGTTTGATGAATGAGGAATGCAATAGAGTAAAAATAGAAGCTTTTCCAGGCTGCACAATATGTGTGTGAGGGGGGAGGGGGAACCAAAAATAAATGCAACTTTTATCCGTGTGTCACAAGGTCTAGTTTTTACAAAAGCTGGTTTAATTAAAAAACTTAAGACATCAAAAAGGTGTAGGGGCACTGAAATATAGTTACAGAGTTTTCATAACAAGACAACAAGGCTGCGTTACAGAGTTTTCACAGGCTGTCTTTCACACATGAATGAAGTAGTTCAATTTAACAAGAACCTTTCAATGAGAGAAAGAGATCAATAAATACTCAGCAAGTTGTCAGGAAACTTACAATCAAATTGCTCATAGGAATACTGCCCGAAAGCTGTTTGATTACTTTCCACAATCAAGCAGGTAGCAGTGTGTTTATGAACGAAAGACGGACACACACTTTAGAATTTGGAGGGACCCCACCCCCACCCCTGAGAAAAGCAGTTCATCACCTGCCACCAAACATTGCACAGAGTAACTGGAGCATTGCTGATAGACCAAATCTCTGCTGTAATTTTGCCTATCAACTTTTTTCAAGATAAATGTACTATGACATATGTCTATAAGAAAAATCCTAGAAGGGCACAATGGTTAGTGAGTGTGTTGTTGTTGTTGTTGTTTTACAAAAGGAAGAAGAAAGTTTTGTTACGTGGGCAACAGGAATGAGAAAAGTTCAGAATGGAGTAGAACGGAAACACATTGGCCCAGGGCATGTGTTGGATACCTTTGGCCTACAGACCAAATTTGATGTCTCTCCCCAGGACTCACCTCTGGCCAGGTCTCCTTACTGGCTCTGTCTCACCCTCCTCAAGTGCCGTTCCCTAACTGGAACGTGGCCTTGAACATCCGCTGCTTCCCTGGATGCGGAAATTGCTTGTGTGTGCTTGGGGGGGGGGAGACATAGAAGTGTATAGCTTTGCCATGGCTGAAATGTAGGCTGCTGTACAAAGTAAGAGACACATCTATTGCTCTGCCCACTTTGGGGTCTAGTGCCACTGGCATGTGTCCCCTTGAAGGTTGCCCAGCATTCAATGTGGCCCTTAGGCTGGAAAGAAAGGCTCTCTCCTCCTAGTCTAGCCACTTTGGAAATGTCAACATTAACAAAGAATAGATTCCATGGCAAAATGCCCTTTCAAAATTAATCCAGCAGCACAGTACCTTGAAAACATCATTGAGCAGAGCTATTATGTCTTATGTTTTCCAACTGTCCATTAGTAGTGCTCAAATGCATTAGGACAGATGACACGTGTTGCTACAAAACAGATTACAGGTTGCAATGGCCAAACACCAACTCCCCTTACAACCAATACAATACTTACTAACGAAGACAAAGCGTAACAGACAAATCAGGGGTAATATTTAAAGCTAAGTGTCAGTTCTCCAGACCTGTGACTCAACAATTTTGGCTGAACAGATCTCCACCAAAGTCGAGACATCTGCACGCACTCAGAACAGCCCCACAAGACTTCAGAACAGACAACTGTGGAATTAATGGAGTCTGTGGATCGCAGCCAGTTTTAGCACTGATTTCAATGAAAGAAATTGATCCGGTAGTGCTTACCTCTTGCTCTACAGCTATGTTCCTAGTTCGTTCACTATGTGACCTAGAATTAAGTGTGTTGATCTGTTCCACTCTAGCACCTAGCAGAACTTATGGCAACTAACAGGGAAAGAGGAAACTCCTGCCAGAAATAATACAGATCAGTTTATTTAGCAGGAGCAGGGAAACCTATTCCTTCCCTTTAAAGAGATCATTAAAACGTAATGAGCAATAGGTTTCTCTTTATTAATACTGCAACATTGTACATGCAAATCAGGCTAAGGCTGCAGCATAATCAGCTGGGAAGCATGTCTAGCTGTTCTTTTAGTCACAGCCAAGTCAAAAGAAGCTATAGTGACCTTTAGAGAGGGAAAGGGTAGGTGGGAGAAATCCTAAGCAGAAGAACCTCTGTTTCAAGCATTTTGCAAAGGATTGACAATAGAGATGGCAACAGTCATGTTTAATGCAATGTTCCATTTTGAAAACTGATTCCATAACTTCCTGTTCAGTCCCCTTCGTTGGATTCACAGGTCACATAGTACTGCACCTTCCTGTTGAAAGAAAGGGGGGGTAGGCAGGGAGCACGATTGTGCTAGAAAGAGCATTTCCTTTCAACAACAAAAAGAAGAGGATCGTGAGTCACCAACAGGGGCTTCAGTGAAAGGACGCAAAGTACTTGAATTGCTGTATTTAAGTACCACAGAAGAGACAGAGGCCGACCTCCAAGCACACACGCACACCTTTCACTTAAGCATTAGCCATTTCCTAAGTAATGAGCGTGCAAGATAGTTTACCGAAAAAAGCAGCTACTAACAGGTAATTTGTAAGTGTTTATATAAAAAGCATCAATAGTTATTTTTTTTATTAAGTTAAAAGAAGAAACATATCACCTATGAAGACATCACGTGCCACCAAACAAACCACAAGGGCACACACTCTCACAAAAATCCCATCAGCATACCCACAGCCAGTACAGCCCATAAAGCACCCCCCCCCCCGCAACGAACCACTAAACAAACCAAACCCTCCCTCGATTGAAGGAGGGCAAAACAAACGCGTTTCATCAGCGCCAAGATGGCATCCGGCGCTTCCCCAGGAGAACTCAGCAAATTTTATTGCTAAAAAAAAGTACCCGACCAAGAATAAATAGATGGGAGGGAGGGGGATTGGGAAGGAAGGAAAGAAGGAAGGAAGGGAGAATTGTTGCTTAAAATAAAGGCAGAAAACGGGAGGTGGGGAGGAAGACCCCCACACACACACTCCGGTGCTCAAGTTGTCAAAGTTGTCAACGAGGCGCTGCTGATGATCTTGGTTTCAATTCCCCCAAAATTCAACACCTCCAGACATCTTGTAATCCCCGGGGAAGAGTTCGGCGATGCCACCTGAGACCAGGCACTGAACCCTTCGCTTTGCACCTTCCGCCAAGTCCGAGTGAGAGAGAGAGGGGGGGGGACAGGAACAGCCAGAGCGCTTATCAAACTGGAAACAATGGACTGGGAGGAGGAGTAAGCAGGTGGGGGCGAGGAAGAAGCAAGATCTTTCAAATCCTGAGGTTCAAGTTCAACCTCCGCGCACTCTGCTTCTCCCATATTCCCCGTTACGATAGCTAGACAGAATGTTTATATATTCCATCAATCTTGATATAAATGTATAGAGAGAATGGGTTTCCAAGCCCACAATAGAAGCATCTACACAGACAAAGATCATCGCCATCCGGTTTGGGGGGGGGAATCCACCTTAGGCAGACCCATCTAGTATTTAAGGAGGTGGGCTCCAAATGCAAAAGGCGTGGGGGAGATCCTGTGGACTGCCCAGATCACGCTTCCCCCAAGAAGCAGCACTGCATATATATATATATAGTATCAAACAAACGCCGAGAAAAGACGCCCCGGAGTTACTGAGGCGCAGGCGGCGGCGGGAGTCGTCGTCACTTACCATCATGTTGCCTTGCATTTTAGCGGTTTTAATCATTGCTTTCTCCTTCATTTTGCCTTTGGATGGGGAGACGGTCTGATGGAAAGCGCGTGCCTGCCAGTCTCCTTACAATACAGGCTTACTACTTAATAATCCATCGGCTTGGTCACTTTAGTCAGGAAGCTCGGCTTTTTACACTTGCGAGGAGATGTTTATTCGTGGGGAGGGGGGAAGGAAACGGGAGCGGGGAGGAGGGAAAAGAGTTCTGATTTCCAACCCCTTTCCCCCCCTCATTTAAGCTCAACGCCCTTTAAAAAAAAAAAAACACATTCACATGGGATTTTTTTTTGGTGGGGTTGTAGTGGTACCCGCCGTCCTCATCGTTCTTCCGCTCTCCCCATTCCCCTTGCAACAAAGACTCCAGAAATATTGAAGGGGAAGAAAAAGAGGGAGATGCCCAGCTTTGAATCACGTCCTGCGAGAACTCTGAGTAAACATTGGGGGGGGGGGAGAGAGAGAAGGAGAGAGAGGAAGCTCGTCCCCTATCGCACACTCGCCGCCACATCACAAACACACACCGCTGTCGCGAGGAAGGAAAGCGTCGCTGTCGTGATAATATGGTGAGGCTTGCCTCGGTGCACGTGCTAAACGCTTTCTTCTCTTTCTCTCTCTCAGACCACAGACACCGGCAGAAAGAAAAGAGAGCCGCTGCTTTTTATTTATTTTTTAATCAAGGTTAAGCAGATTTTCGGATGGAAAGAATAAAACGGGTGATGTATGTATGGGTTGACTCTTCTCCAAACGCATTTCTATTTATGCATTTGCACCCTGAGGAGTGTCATGCCAGGGAAGAGGATACAAACCCCCTTTTTTCTGCACATGAAGCTGACACTAAGACACTAGGTGCAGGAGCGCCCCCCTCCTACGCGGTTTTCCTCCTCTGTCTTCCCTGGCCGCCCTGATCAGCCTGGGAGCGAACAGCCAGGAGCAAGCGGGGCCACGTCTGCTGCAAGCGAGGAGAGAGAGGGAAGGACTGGTATCAATAACGTTGTTGTTGCAGGTTACTATGGGACACCCGCTACGTTTCCATGGTTGCACTCGTTTGGGTCTGCATCTGAATCAGCTGCCGCTGTCCCCACCGCCCGGGAGGGAAAGAGGCGTGGCACTTTCCCCGCAGCACCCTTCCCGAGGTGCCCGTGCGCCGCCAGCCCTCCCTACAAACTCCCCGGGTAAGATGCTGTTCCAGTTCCTCCTGAGCCACATCTTTGCTACGCTGCCTCTCCGCCCCACTCTGCTCTCCCGCAGCATCCCTGTCTGATTCCTCCCTTCATTCTAACAAGAATTAGTTCGGATCCCTTTGGAGCTGCTTGCCACGCCCACTTCCAGGATCCCTCTTTGTTGTTGCATTTCCGGGACACACACCTACACACACACACACGGTGCTCACCGGCCTTTCCCAGCTGCTCCGGAGACACACCCTAAACCCTGTCTCTAGACCCACTTCACCTTTGCGCGCGCGCGCAAACACACACACACACAAGATGCTGCTACAGCATGCACCGTTCAGTCTTCCCTCCCCATCTTCCCAGGATGCCCTGCTGCTTCTGTAATCCCTTCCATTCATCAATCACCACCGTGGTGGGGGTGTCTTGCGGTCGCTCTTTGCGTTCTTCCATACCCCCCCCCCCAGCTAGGAAGTCATCGATAGGGCTGGAAAACGCGCGTATCGCTTTGCTCCTGCCCTTATTCCTCCCCTGCCCACACTCTCTGAGCGTCCAGCCATTCAAAAGCGCGCTCTGTTCTCCTTAAAAACAAAGCGGGGTTCATTTGATAGTCTAGTCACGCCAATAGCTAGAAAATGCTGCGCGGAGAAGACGTTTCGACTGCAGTTTTCTTTTCCCCTTCAGGCGCCGCCAGCAAATGGGAGGACACGCGACTTACAGCTCCCCTGTTGCAGCGCGCACGCACACAATTCACTTACCCTTGAAAGAGTATTTGGGTCCTTTAGCTGTTCGGCATGTAACTGAGCCAAGAAGGTAGGAAAACAAGCGGGTGATTTGCAAGAGATAATTGCGGCACCACACTTAGCCTCGCAGAGGAGGGCTTTAGTTTTATTTATTTTTAAAACTATATTCTCTGCTAAAAGCTTAGGGGAGAAAGGTTGGCCGAGAGTTTAAAATCATAACATACTTGGGAAGGTTTATGGTATTAACATTTTTTCACAAAAAAGCTTGCAAACTTGTCACCTAAATCAGAGATGGGAAACTTCTAGACTAGTCCTCAGTTGGACTCAAGTCCAGTCAAAACATGACTCCTATTCCCATCAGCCACAGCCAGCACAGCTAATGGTCACGCATGATGGGAGCTTTTAACTACAAGAGCTGAAGGGCCACAGGTCCCCTGGCCTAAAGCTAAGTTTTCAGTCAACCTTCCAGATGAAAAAACCATCTGATCATCTTTAACAGTAAAACCACTTCCCAACCTTCACAAAATCCTGAGCTGCAGCAATCAAGTGGTCCTACTGAAATCAGAAAATTTGCGGGGTGGGGGGTTGAATCAACAGAGTAACCAAAGTGCCTTTTTGACCCAAATCTCTGTGCATAAAACCACAGCAAATGGTCTGCCCTTCTGATGTGATAAAACATATGAACTTACCACTTAGAAGATGAATGTTCTCTCTTTTTCACTTCCTTATTAGAGTTAGCAATGTCCAGTGGCGTAGCGTGGGGGTGCAGGGGGGCCAGCCGCACCGGGCGCAACATCTGGGGGTTAGGGTTAGGGGGTGCAAATCCAAGGGTTAGGGGGCGCAAATTACTTGCCTTGCCCCGGGTGCTGACAACCCACGCTACGCCACTGGCAATGTTACATGAGAGTTCATGACAACGATATACATTGGCTTAAGAGCCTTGTAGACCAGCTCCCTCCAAGAAGAGCCAAACTCAGATGAACTTTGTTGAAACCAATCAACATGAAACTACAGTACAGTAATTTTGATTCACTGTCTTCTTTTGAAAGTGGAAGAGAGTTTTTCTTCTTCCCTCACAATTCCCCAGTGGAGTCATCCAATGACGTTTTTGGCGGACCATTCAGGACAGACAAAAAGAAGCACTTCTTCACACGGCACGTGGTTAAATTATGGAATTCAGTACCAAAATATGTGGTGTGGCCACTAGAGCTGGGAGGTATCTGGTTTTCAATACCACAGTATATCACCAGCTAAATATCACAACATCTCGATATATCACAATATATATCTGCAGTGGCGGAGGGTCTTGCTGGGCCTCCCCACAGCAGCAGAGGGTCCTGCCACACCTCATTAATAAATAATAATAATAATAATTTTATTATTTATACCCCGCCCATCTGGCTGGGTTTCCCCAGCCACTCTGGTGATAGAGGGTGCACCAAACTTACCCACAGCAGCAGAGGGCTTTGACAAGGTGAAAGGCCTTAAAATGCAAGGGAAGTAGTAGTTTTAATAAAAAATATTAAATAAACTTCCATATATTATATCTAATATATTTTCAACTAATTTATGAGTAGTTTAAGTGATTTACAAGTCAAGTTGCATCTTCTTCCCAACTCAGAGCTCTAAGTGGAATCTATACATGCATAAGCCCCACTGAGTTCAACTAAACTTACTTCTACTTTCTTGAGTGCCCACTGGAAGGACAGATCGTGAAGCTGAGGCTCCAATACTTTGGCCACCTCATGAGAAGAGAAGACTCCCTGGAAAAGACCCTGATGTTGGGGAAGATGGAGGGCACAAGGAGAAGGGGACGACAGAAGACGAGATGGTTGGATAGTGTTCTCGAAGCTACCAGCATGAGTTTGACCAAACTGTGGGAGGCAGTGGAAGACAGGAGTGCCTGGCGTGCTCTGGTCCATGGGGTCACGAAGAGACGGACATGACTAACCGACTAAACAACAACAACTTTCCTGGGAGTAAGCCTCATTGAATTCAATAGGGCTTGCTTGTGAGTAGACACACATTTCCTTGCACTGCTTACCGAAAAACACCCTCACCACCATTCTCACATAGTACCTAACCTCCCATTTCAGCATAAGGCAGGCAGATAAATAGTCTCCCCTCCATCCCCTCCCCAGAAGGGCTCACCCAGAAGTCCCCATACCACCAGTCTCTCCCTTTTTATCAAAGGGAGGGAGGGCAAGCAAGCAAGCAAGCAAGCAAGCAAACAGATACGTCTCCTTTAAATAAAATTTTAAAAATCCTTCCTTTTTAATATGAGGTCCAGCACAGAGGGCCTTCTGGTGGTTCCCTCACTGCAAGAAGCCAAGTTACAGGGAACCAGGCGGAGGCCTTCTCGGTAGTGGCACCCGCCCTGTGGACATCCCACCGGATGTCAAAGAGAACAACAACTACCAGACTTTTAGAAGACATCTGAAGGCAGCCCTGTTTAGGGAAGCTTTTATTGTTTGATGCATTACTGTATTTTAATATTTTGTTGGAAGCCGCCCAGAGTGGCTGCGGAAGCCCAGCCAAATGGGCGGGGTATAAATTATTATTATTATTATTATGATTATTATTATTATTAAATTAATTAATTATTATTATTATGGAAGCAACATAAACACCACATTGCCTCTTTTTCTATCCTCCTGGAATGTTAGCAGGCTCTGCATAATTAGCTGAGCTCTTAAGTGAAAAGATACTGGTGAAGCCGAAAGAGTTTGCTGGTTTATGTGAGGACTTACTGTCATTTTTCATGGGTTAGGAGGGAGAAAGGAGAGAGCAAACAAAGCTAGAGACACCCCCTGGGAAGCTGTTAAGTCTCCACCTTTTGTCTACAGGTATATTGCCTTGTTGAAACACTTATCACAATGTTCAATACTGGTACTGTGCAATTTATTGCACAGCCCTAGCCTGGCCACCAACTTGGACTTGGGGATTAGGCAAAATCATGGAGAATATAGCTATGATGGATATGTTCTACTGTACCTCTAATACCAGTAGCTGGGAGTAAGAGACCTGTAAGTCACTGTGAGCCCCTTGACAGAAAGGTGGGGGGAAATATAATGAAACAGCCAACAATGGGCGCACAAGAGCAAACACAGCTACATACCATATAGTGAATGTGCCAACGTAAATACCACTGTAAGAAAGGTAGTCTCCTAGTAACCTCAAGCACATAAAACATTTTAGCAAATTTGTATTCTTTTGCTCCCTGCATGCTTTTGCATACCACATGCCGTAGGTCTTCTACCTCTTCTCCATACCCCACCCCCACCCTGGTTTATTTCTAATGGAGTCATTGGTTGTATCTTATTTCACTTAATTTAATGTGGTTTTGGCACTGCAGTAGCAATTGCTATGATTAAAAAGAATTTTGTTCTAATCTCCAGGCTGCTGGCAAGTACTTGCTATCACTTTTAATCCCATCTATCTATCTATATGTTTGTAATTGTGTTTAAGATTCTCTTTTCCGTTTGGGCCAAAGCATTCTCTCTCTACAAATGTCTCTTCCGCTTCTCACAACTGGATACTCTACCCTTTGCATTCCACAACACAATGTCTGGCAACCTGAGATAATTTTTAGGCATCAATAACTTGTCATCACAATTTTTATTTTCCTTTTTTTATTTTCTTACAATAACACGGTAAGGTTTAACTAGTCCAGAATTATCCCTACATTACATTTGCGGGGGTGGGGGGGAGAGGAAGAGAAAGTCTAAAGCTCAAATAACAGTCAGACCATTTGTATATCTATCCTTCTACATTGAATCAAGAACTTCATAGATCATACCGTTAAGCAGGGATGGGGGAGAGACCCATGACTTGAGAGGAAGACAAAGCAAAGACCCTATGTGCAAGATACACATAAAGCAGTTATTATACCACTTTAAGCAATTATAGCTTCCCCCCACCAAAGAATCCTGGGAGGTATAGTTTGTTAAGGGTGCCAAGAGTTGTTAGAAGACCCCATTGCCCTCACAGAGCTACAATTCTCAGTAACAATCCATTCATCTTGCCAGGGGAATCTGGGAATTGTAGCCATCTTGGGGTGGAATAGGGCTTTCCTAACAACTCTATAGTTCCTGGGATTTTGGAGTATGCCATGACTGTTTAAAGTAGTATTTAGTTGGCATCCACCTGTCTCAGGTGACAATGCAAAGTGCACCTCTCTCTGAGGGTGAAGTCAAACCATTGAAGAGTTACAGTTTTGTTGCAGCTGGGGCATTAAAGTGGTATAATACTGTTTTAAATGCATAGTGCAGATGAGGCCTAAGGCAGGAAAATAAGTTTAGAACTTTGTACTACAAATCCCCACCCATGATTTCAACAGATGGTGTAGCATACCCACTAAAATACCATATATGTGACACATTTTGAGTTTCAGGAATGTGTAAAATTTCACTGATTAGCCTCCCTCCACTTCCTGCCCATCCAGACAAGCCTATGGACAAAAAAAAATTGACATGCTCAGATTCTGTTCATGGTGCATTCCAGATGTTGTCCAACTGCCTTTGTGCATGCAAGCTGGGACTGGTGGAAAGCAGAGCCTAACAACTTCTGGAGGCTAGCATGTTTGGAGGATGGGGTTATTGGCCATCATCCTGTCCCCCCCCCCCACATGCACCTGTGTATTCTTAACAGAATAGGGCCGTTTGGGGTATTAAATCAATCATGTCACTTTTCAAGACATCAGTTGTCTTCCACCAGCAACTGATGTCTTGAAAAGTGACATGATTGATTTAATACCCCAAACGGCCCTATTCTGCTTTGTCACTTTCCCCAATCCATTATTTCATTTGTTCTTAAGAAAAGAAAAGAAAAAAAAAACTTGGAGCATACCAGAAATGAGTCAACACCTCACCATCAATGACAGCTTAAGAGCCAAAATATTCAAACTCACTGCCCAATTCTTGCAAGAACTGCATCAGCAATCAACTTTTATTGGCCTCTGAGCCTTCCAGAAGGCTACTTAGTGAATTCAAGCAAGGGGTAGACAAATGAGAGATGGTCACAATATTAACTTTTAAGTGTACAGCAAACAATGTGTAATACACTCAAAAGGAGAAAAGCCTGTATTTATTACCTTTTTCTCTAATATTTCCTCCCCAAAGTCCATAGT
This sequence comes from Podarcis melisellensis, assembly GCF_964234715.1. NCBI lineage: Eukaryota > Metazoa > Chordata > Lepidosauria > Squamata > Lacertidae > Podarcis > Podarcis melisellensis. Next base: position 49,486,645 of record NC_138544.1, read on the forward strand.
AGCGTACATGGTCTCTTTCCTCTTCCTTTTATCCTTGCAAACCACCCTTTGAGGTAGGTTAGGCTTTGGAACTGCAGTACATCTTGTGGCCAGGCAGGGATTTGAAGCCAGCCCTCTCTGGACTAAAGACCAGGGAAGGCCAATGTTTCACACTGTGGGTGTCAGATATACCGCTATACAAAATTTAACTTAACTTGAAGGAACGCCTTTCCCCGGATGTTGCTCCTCATGCTTCCTTTGTCCTACTTCAGATGGTCCTCCCTTCCAAGAGTCCATGGTCCGCTCAGTGGCTACACTCTCCCCATGGCTTTACCAAGTTAGAGAAATTCAAGACTTCTAGAAAACTGACAAAATCCTCTTCATCCAGGCAAGTACTGATATTTTACAGCAGCCCTCCCCAACCTGACATCTTCCAGATACAGTGGTACCTTGGTTTAAGAACAGCTTAGTTTATGAACAACTTGGATTACGAACGCTGCAAACCCGGAAGTAGGTGTTTTGGATTGTGAACTTTGCCTTGGAAGCAGCACATGTTTCGCTTCCTGTGAATTGAGTCCCCCGCTGCTATGGGAAAGCACGCCTTGGTTTAAGAACGCTTTGGTTTAAGAACGGACTTCCAGAACAGATTAAGTTTGTAAACCAAGGTACCACTGTATTTTGGAGCATGACTCCCATAAGTCCCAGCCAGAGTGGCAGACTGTCAAGGATGCTGGGAATTGTATTCCAAAACATCTGGAGAGTACCAGGTTGAGAAAAGCATGAGTAACAAATTTTCAGTTCATTTTATGATAGCATCTTAGATATTGGTTTTAATTAATTGTGAGCCACAAGAATTTAATTGTGAACACTGCAGAGGTTGGATAGTGAGATAAATCTTCAAGAAATAAAAAATAATGAAAGGAAAAGGGATCAGATTTGCTGGCAATAGTGATCTGTCCTGCAGTTATGTCCTGAATAGAATTCTAAATGGATGCTACAGCTTCAGATCGTTTATTTAAAGCTGGATTGAATAGCAACGATGATTATAGGTACTAGCTGAATACACAATTGAGTGCTATTTCCTTTAATATGGATTCTATTGGGGGGAAAGTAAACATCTCCCATGCTCTTTTCCAAGGTGAGGCATAACCAATTCTTAATCATCAAGAGCCTGCAATGTGGATAAAATAGCAATGAATTGCCTGCCGATGCACAGAAATAATGATAGCAATTCTGGAAGTCCATTATGCTGTTCTAAGATCCTGGACATCAGACAACACTCCTGAGGGTTATAATTGTCTGGCTGAGCTAACATGCACAGCGGAGGCTGGAGGGATGCACAGGAGAATGGCCTCATCCTATAGAAATTCCAGGTATAAAGAGCCTACAAATGTGTGAGAGCATTCAACTGTTAGGAGCTTTTAGCAGCAAATAATGCATAGTTGTGTTTTTATACTCTGTTGGAAGTCGCCTAGAGTGGTTGGGGCAACCCAGTTAGATGGATGGGATATAAATAATGAATTATTATTATTATTATCATCATCATCATGATGCAAATCCATGAATGCTTAGGGCATTGTCCCTGTCGTAATATTTTGTAGAATATGCACCAGTTTAAAGGGCATTTCTCCAAAGCGATTCTTTGAACAGCCAGATATACCCTCCTGCTTCTCTCGCAAGAAAGAAGCAATCCATTTAACTGTGTGAAAGAGCTTATTTGAAACAGTATGTTTGCAGGGGTTCAAAATTAGCAGGGCGCCAGGCATATTTTGCGCCTAAAGAATCTCCATTTGAGAGCACCTCAAAAAGTCAAGGATTACTGCAATGCATGTGTTTTGAAGCCTCAAAGCATATGTTAAAGATAGACATTATGTTAAGGAGATTAACAATAAAGAGTAGAGTGTTTTGAAAACTGAAGTGTGGTACCAATATTTTTATTGCAAACACCAAATTAAGCAGGTAGGTAGATGTGTTGGTCTGGCGCAGTCAAAATATATAGAAAAAAATTGTCCAGTAGCACCTTAGATACCAACTATGTTTGTACTTGGTATAAGGTTTTGTGTGCATGCACCCCCAAATGGCAACTAGACAATCTGTTTTGGCGCCCAGAACCCAGGTGCCATTTGGCTACTAGCTTTTCTATCCCAGTTTCTAACACTGTTTGGAAACGATCTGTATGCAGTTCATACAACAACGAAAAGGTCCCCTCTTCTTCAGCTCAGGAGGAGGAAGATCTCGGTCGCAAACCATACAACCGAAAATCTCAACTTGGTCACAACTGCTGAGTCACAAAAAGCGACCTGACAACTGGTTAATTTTGAACACTGATGGCAAGGCTTTTATGGAATGCAGGCCTCTGATTGGAAATGTTTACCCACCCTTGTGCTAGACCAGGCACAAGGAAACTCAGCCCTCCAGATGTTTTGGGACTACAACTCCCATCATCCCTGACCACTGGGTCCTTTTACCTAGGGATGATGGGAGTTGTAGTCCCAAAACATCTGGAGGGCCGAGTTTGCCTATGCCTGTGCTAGACAAAGAGGGAAAGGCTAGCCTGTGTAACAATTTCTGCGTAGCAACTCCAGCTCACTGCTTGTTGTGTTCACTCAATGCCATGATTTCAGAGCATACCACTGCTAACCTATTGTGGCTGTTTCCCACGGCTCTACCCTCAAACTACGATTTAAAGAACAACAACTGTTTCATCTTCCTACCCTAAGAGATTGATGCTTTAGCAAACAAAGAAGTAAGGGTGCTTTAGTACTCCAGATATGCTGGTTGACTGTGCCCTTCAAAGTATCCTAAAGACATTATTTACTATTAGCACAAATTGATATCTCATCAAGGGATGCTCATTAACATCAGCAGCACATCATTAAAAAATCATTTCAGGAGAGGCTGGTGAATGCAGCACACTTTGCTCTCGGACAGCTCCATCTGAAGTCTGCAGAATTCAGTACAGTTTTTGTTTTGCTGTACTGTAGATATTATGCAGTATATCTGCAGATGATTTCAATGCCTGCCAATTCCCATCCATTCACAGCCAAACTCTGGTCCAGAAGGAACAGTTTCCGCCTATGTTTAGAACATTTTTCTGTCAAATTGCAGGGGATTTGTTTAAGTTTCCATTAAAACATCACGACTTCCCTGTCACATTTTGCTGGTTAAAAATATTTATGTAATGCTTCGTTCAAGACAGCTCCCTTGCCAAAAAAGGCCACAAAACAATTGCATAAGAATAAACCTAATGTAGGATGCAACATCTGTCTTTACCTTAATGGTGAGTTTTTTCCTTCCACACCTTTCCTGCCCTGCCTCTTTTGGTTTTGCAGACACCCGACTGTATAAATTGCCCATTACAACTATTCCTTTAACCATACTTGGAGAGCAGGTAGGATTTTGCTAAACAGAACTCATAGGGTATCAAGACTAATGCATATCAGGTGGTAAGTCTCAAAAGACTGAAGGTCATGGGACCAGGGAAATTAAACAATTTTCTTGATTAAAACCCTATCTAAAAGCTACTGTTTGCTCAGAGCAAACCATTACAAGTGCCATGGATTTATCTGTCTGTTTTGTCCCATAGGATAAGTAGCATTTTCCATGCCCCCCAGACTCCCAGCCCCATGACACCAATCCAAAAACTGTACCCCCATTTACATTTGTTATTAGAAAAAATATTGAAATCTTCCAACTTCACATCTAGTTTGGCCTTCAGGCTAGAGCATTGCTGCCCAAATAGACAGATGCAACATTTGTGACTGATCTCATACTGGAGCCTTTTTTAAATTTAAATGATAGATGTTTGCATCTTCCAGGAAGTAATTCAAATGCTATGGTGAATGTATGTGCAGAGGAGCATACAGGCTGATCCCTGTACTCAGAGGCAACACAAGGTATATGGATCACAACCAACCATACTGGAGGATCAGAGCAATAGGTTTCCTGGAACTTCATCCCACTGGGATTGCAAGAGGAAAGATGCAAGTGCTGGAGTCAGGCCAGAACAGGTGCAGCAGTGTACGACACACAGTGGGGTTGCACCACTTACCTGGCTGCCTACCATGTTGGTGTGATGTAAATGTGCTGGCAGGAGCACTGTACTGGCTCCACTTGTGTGTCTGCACTTGTGTACAACAGGCAACTCAGCCAGAGGGAGACCAGGTAAGTGCCACAGTCTCACTGTGCCATCCAGAACTGAGCAGGAGAAATGACCAGTGCTGGAGAAGAGGCTGAAACTGTGCAGGCTCACATATACACACAGCACAGTGTTAATGCGGCAGAGGTATGATTACGGCAGGGGCTGGGGAGCCTGTTGCCATCTAGCTATTTTCAGACTCCAACTCACATCAGCCCCAGACAGCATAGCTAATGGTCAAGGATGTTGGGTACTGGAGTCCAATGACAGGCACAGTTCCCTTGACCCCACATTAGAGGCTCTGCTTCTGTGGGCATGGATTTCCCTGTATTAAAATGTAGTAAGTGTCTTATTTCAAGGAACATGTTTTAACAATGTTTAAAGATGGGTGGCAATGACATCATGCAAATATGGGGAAATGGAACAGATACAAAGAAATGGAACAGAATAAGAAATTAGGAGGAGTTACAAAGACAGAAGAGCTAGTTTCATTCCAAGTTTATGAATCACAAATTTACATTTATGCTTCCAGGATAAATCTGTTTCTAAAGCAAAAGCCCTTTACATTTGGATAACATGTACATTATTCACACATGTGGGATTATTTGGTTACATTTTAAAATATATTTGAAAACAATGTGCAATAAAAAAAAGCAAATGACTGCACCAGTCGGCTGTTGCTTTTCTATAGCGAGAAACTGCAAACTGCGCAGTGACTTAGCTCCACCTGATCAGGGGGTGGAGGGAATAGTCTAAACTAGCACTAGTGTATAATCTACTAGTTCTCACGCTGCATTCTAAAGAATTATGGTTTTCCCTTGGAAGCCTGTCTGGAGCTTCTCCATGAGAGCATTAATAGGGGCAGATAACATCCACGTTAAATTGCTCTCTACTATTATCCAATAAGGGACGCGGGTTGCGCTGTGGGTTAAACCACTGTGCCGCTTGGGCTTGCCGATCGAAAGGTCGGCAGTTCAAATCCCCACAACAGGGTGAGCTCCTGCCAACCTAGCAGTTTGAAAGCACATCAATGTGCAAGTAGATAAATAGGTACCGCTCTGGCGGGAAGGTAAATGGCGTTTCCGTGCGCTGCTCTGGTTTCGCCAGAAGCGGCTTAGTCATGCTGGCCACATGACCCAGAAATACTGTCTGCAGAAACGGACAAATGCCAGCTCCCTCGGCCTGTAAAGCGAGATGAGCGCCGCAACCCCAAAGTCGTTCGCGACTGGACTTAATTGTCAGGGGTCGCTTTACCTTTATTATCCAATAGTAATTCACTGGAAATGCTCAGGCAAGGTCAAATACTCTCTAGAAAAGCCTTTCACAATCTTTGGTTCCTGGATCTTGTGGGACTACATCTCCCATCATCAGTGGCCATTGGGCACATGGGCTGGGGAGATGATGATGAGGGTCCAACATCTGGAAGGTCACAGGCTCCACTTCTGGTCTTACTATTTGTGTCCCTAGATTGTGATTCACTCTTTCAGAACAAATGATCAGTCCATTGCATTTTCCAGCTGGCAACTTTTTTGTGTGTGAATTTGTGTGTAATGAAAAAAATTAGATATGAAGGAAGACTATGACCAAAGGAGCAGACATTTATTCCCTCCTGTGCATTTCCTGTGTACTCATTTAATGGCTACCCTAATGCAATAAGGGATATGAATGTATTTTTCCTACATTTGATAGGAAGCATGACTAAAATAAAATTAGGCACTGCTTTCTAAACAATGTGCGTAATTCAGGGGATAATAACGGCTCTCAAGACCAAACTAGGCAGGCATGGGGAAGTGGTTTTGTACTTCAATTGCTCCTCTGTAATGCGAGGACAGAATGTATGCATGGTGTCCATGCTTTACAAATTTGCTGCAGACCAAGGTTCTAGGAACAGAATTATTGACTGATATTTGTCCAAGCACCTTCACTGGAAAAAGGGGTTCCAGTGCACAATTCATTGACCAAGTATAACTATCCTTCAACTGCACAGCTGTCATTCTACATCCAACAGCAAACTGCCATTTTTACTAAAAGTTTTAAGACAAGCAACCCCACAATTTATGCAGGGGTTCCATTCCGCGCCATCACATGTGATGGCGGAGCATGCAGTGTTCACAATGCGCCAGGCACATTTTGCTACTGGCGGAAGTCCAATTGCAACTATGTGGAGATTTCTTGGAACCAGGCTGGCAACCACAGTTGTAAAACCTCTGTCTTAGTCCATCGTTAATACCATTTCCATTTCCACCCTGTGTGTTTCTCCTTCTTGCACTGGGGCAAGTGATTTGTTGTAAGAGCAAGGCTACAGTCAAGCAATGTAGTTGAGATCAGAGAATTGTAGAATTGGAGCATTGGAAGTGATCCCAAAGGTCATTTAGTCCAATCCCCCGGTGAATAGACATTCTGCTGTGGTTAATGCAACCTACCTAGATTCAAGGTGCTATTTGGCACCTAGGTTATATACCCGAGTTTCTAACACTGGGAACACACATAAGCCTGTTACACCGCCACTTCCGGGTCACTGTGATGTGCCCAGGCATACATCAATTGGACACATGTAAATCAGTCATTGCCTGTAATTCATTACTTTAGTGTTTTAATGAATGTTGGAATTGTTAAACCTTGGGAGATGTGATTCGATTTATTTTTATACAATGTAAGCTGCAATTTCTCTCTCTCTCTCTCTCTCTCTCTCACACACACACACACACACCCACACACACACACACACACACACACTGGTGCCATTTCGATTATTAAAAGCAGGAAGAAGTTGTATGTGTCTAGTGAACAAGTTTAGTTTGTCTTATTGTCTTTGCATATGCCGAGTAGCAGGTTTAGCTAAAAACTGGTGCAATATAAGCTATCTTTCAGCTGATACCAGGGCCCTTGATATGGTAAAAAGACTGTTCCCTTTAAATATCTATTTATTTGCACTTCTGGTTCACCTCCTGCACCTCAAAGTTATTTTAACAATAAAAAATGCCAACAGTAAAGGCAGTCAGAACAATTTTATATGTAAAATTTTATATGTAGATAGAATTTCAAATCAAGCAGAAACATACAACATTAATAAAATTAAGTCATGTACCATACTACATTTTTATAAGCAACCAAAATCTAAGAAATACCTATGTTATCCTCCTCTAACCAAGTATATTGATACTAGGTTTTGTTGGTGGTTTTAGTTTATTTTCAAAATGGTCATTATGCCAGGATATTAACGTGGCAAACCAGCAGAGGGCAAACTCAGTCTGCATATTCTCTCTGTGTGCGTTCACCCTGGAAGTCAGAACAAGCAACTGTTTTGCATATTTATCTTTTATCCAATAGCCAATACAGACACCTGGCAAATATGCTGCATCTTATCTTACAGCAAAATGTATCAGCATTAATCACAACTGTCAGGAAACCCAGTTAAAATTTATTACAACCTACAAATCTGAAGGGTGAAGATGGCAAGGAAACTCGATGCAAAGTAATTTTGTCTCATTAAGAACAATATGTTTTATTTCACCATGGTCTTTATACTGCTATATTAGATTTGAATTATCTAAATACACATGAATATAAATATAATGAAAACATATAATATTGCTTATTTTATCATCTATTATGTTTTATAATTTAAGGTATCAGCTTATATAATTGACAATGTCATCTTAGGAACACAGAATCAGACCATTAGTCCATTAACTCAGGCATATCCAACCTGGGGCCCTCCAGATGTTTTGGCCTACAGCTCCCATGATCCCTAGCTAACAGTACCAGTGGTCAGGGATGATGGGAATGTAGTCCAAAACCTCTGGAGGGCCACAGGTTGGGGATGCCAACTGTCCACTCTGACTGGAAGCAGCTGTCTAGGGTTTTAGGCAGGACCCAGCCCATAGTTTCAGCATTCCTAGTCCTGCCTGGAGATACTGGGGATTGGACCTGGGACATTCTGGATGCAAAGCACATGTTCCACCTCTGAGCTACTACCTTCCACATTTCGCTTAGCCCACCTGTTAGATCTCCGAGCAGCAAACTGTATCCTGAATAACGATACTGTAAAAAAACTAAAGGATCTCACAGGTAACCTCCAAGTGGTCCACTGATAGTGAGATGGAGTTACAAGGTAAGGCATCTTTCCTTCCTTACAAATATGGGCAGCTCTCAGCTGCTGGCTTTCCGTCTAGCAGCTCACCAAGCTGTCACTTCCATCCTTCATTTAAGGCAGCGGTATGGTCTTCATCAACCTCTCAAATCACCGACCGCCCCCTCTTGAAGGCATCGCGCTGTCTGTCCAAATTTCTTATCTGATCCATCATTTCCTGAGTGACAACACTTAACGCAGCAAGCATTCTGTCATCTCCAACAAACTAATCAGAAGTGTTTTACATTAATCTCTAAATATGTATTGCATTAAAAAAAATATGTTGACACGGCTGAGACAAAGATTATAGAAGGAAAATTCCATTTCCTCTCTTCCCATCAGTGCTTCCTGTGCAGTGAGAAAAATTGTGCCGAAAGTCCAAAATCTATTACTACTTAACTGTACTACTGAATGGATTTGGTGCAATTTGTGGAAGATTAAGAGTTGAGTTGATTTAATATTATTTCATCCTGCTTTTCCAACAAGAAATGCTGAGCTCAAAGCAGCTCACGATAATCACAACAGCATTTAAAGAAACAAAACCACTGCAATCACTATAATATCAAACACAACAACATATAAAGCAAACAACAGCGAATTCAACAAAACAATTAATGCAATTCAATAAAATCACCCATGAGCCTTCCTCAGATCAGGAAGTGCTGGTAGCCAGGAGTTTCCTAGAGTAAATGTTTCCTGAAAATGAATGCACATGGAACCAAGCTCAACCGCCTGAGAATGAGGCACAAAAATGGAATACCTTTTCAAAGAAAACTTTTAAGAAACCGGGAAGACACATTTTCCCACAGCACTACTTACAGCCCTGAGAACTGGATCCCAATTAGGTTTTGTATCCCCTGAACCTGATTAGAGACGTGCCCAAGATTATTTTAAACTCAAGAATTTGAACATACCAGTAAGTTGACTGACCTAGAAAAAAAAGTGAAGTTCTGAGATCTTGAGAATTAAAGGCTTTTTGCCCTCCTTCTTAAAAAGCTTTTTGTTCTCTAGGAACCTTCAGTTATTTTATATGCCATCAGTTTCTTTCATGTATTTGACCTTGCTTAGAGCAAATGAAAGTTATCCCTTGAAATGTTTCAAGTCTCGAGTGAACTTTTCTTTTAGGCTAGTTACTTCTACCCTGCCTTCACTTATTCTCCCTTCAAAACACTTCTTTTAAAAAGGGGAGGGGTCCTCTCGAGTCCTCTCTTTTCAAATTTCAGCTACATCCAGGAGTGACACATATGTTGCTACCTTATCCACTCAGTGACACACACTTAAGTATTTCGAGGATGCAAGGGGTTGGACTAGACGACCATCGGAGGCCCCTTCCAACTCTGCCATTCAATGATTTTATTTGTATGCTGCTTATCCACAAAAAGTATCACGCTGAAAGCAACTTACAACAAAGAAAACAGGAATTCGTTTCAAAATCAAACAATGCAAGAACTGTTTCATAATAATAATAATAACATCATCACCACCACAATAGCAGTGCATTTGCATCAGAGATCAAACTCCCCATCCAGCTTCCCTAGCAAACCCTTGAGTACACCACGACAAGTGTGTCTCTATTCCACACCCCAAGCCAATGGCTAAAATACATCTTAGCTTTTACAGCAAATTGTAATTGCAAATGCACAAAAGCAATCCTGAAAGATGCCACCACCAACATATTGGGAAATATAACCAAAGGCTTTGCTGGTAACTCTTCCCCCCTCCCCATAAATGAAAGCTTGCATGCTCTGTGTTCAAGAAAACACCATCTGAAAGTATGCATCCATCCTTTCTCCACATGCTAATGGAGATTATATCGTTTGATTGCTAGAATGAATACACACACACACACACACACACACAGGTATCATTCACCAATCATCAGTTACCTGCTGATCAGTTACCTGCTGCCGAAAACACACTAGAATAAGCCCTTTTGTATGTTTGCTAGCATGAATCCTCCTTGGGGTGAGATCTCCCAACCAGGTGAAGTTGTAGTTATCAAGTATTAAGCTTATCACATCCCAGCATTCCTCTCAGTGATAACTACTGCATTCATGAGATAAGAAACCTCCTCTAACTATGGTGGCTATATTGAAGTAGCTATTGCTTGTATCCAAGGTATCAAGTTATAATGACAACCCTAATGTGAGAAGCATCTCTCTCTCTCTCTCTCTCTCTCTCTCTCTCTCTCTCTCTCTCTCACACACACACACACACACACACACACACACACACACCCTAAGATTGCCAGATATCGGGATTTAACCACAGTGCTTTGAATATGGCAATGAGAAGCCTCTGATCTGGTTCTACGTTTTAATAGCTTTCTAACACCTTGGGCTTTACCAGCTGCTGCAAGACAAAAAAAAAACCTGTTTTAAGTAGCTGCAGTTGCAGCAGTGCCTTAAACATGGAAATTACTAAGCATGTCATGTCATTCTCCGTAACGCTCCTCTGGGTTCTGGTGAGATCCATCAGCATATAACACCTACACTCAGAGAGCTGCACTGGCTGCCAATTTGCTACCTGGCCAAGTTGAAGGTGTTCAGCTTGGGTTCAGTTCGCTAGTGAGAGCCCCTTGCCCCATATGCCCACTCAACTGCTTCGTTCTGCACTTGTAAGAAATCAATCTTTCAGTTTGGCAACACACTTTGGAACTCCTTGCTTACTAGCACCCGACAGATGCCTTCCCTGTACTCTTTTTGGCGCCTGCAGAAAACACTTTTGTTTAAGGCAAGCCTATACAGACAGGTAGAACACTGACAGGTGTTTAAATCTAGTTTTTAGCTTTGTTAATTTTAATTGTCCCCCCCCCCAATGTTTCAAATAGTTGTTGTAATGGGGTTTGGGGGTTTCTTTTACTGATATTTTAATTGTTCTATCCTTTTGTACACTACTTTACAATCAAGTGGTGTCAGATGGCAATGGTGGTTGCTCGTGAGTAACCAGGCAGGACTCAGACCTGTCTTTTGCAGGTTTTATTTTGGTGCAAACTATTTACAGTGCAGAGCCACAAGTTCATCTCTGCCTCAATCGCTAGCAGAATCCGGGAGTAGTTGTTTCCTGGACCTCCCCCAACATAAAAGTCTCTTACTCCCAGCCTTTTCCTTCCCCTTTGTGCTTTAGACCTCTGCGCAGGGTGGGCAACGGAAGGGGCGTGCTACCCTCCTGGCCGGCTTGGCCAGGAGCGGTGCTGAGGCTCCCCGCAGCATCCTCAGGTCCTTTTACCTCTTCCCAACTGGAGGTGGGGCTTTCCTCATCACCGGAAGAAGAACTGCTTTGCAAGATTTTCAGAGGCTCCCTGTAACATGACTGTCCCTCTGTTTCCCGCCCCTGATCCGATGGCAAGCGGAATATAAGTTGTGTGAAATGGACAAAAGTTCATTAGCGCCTAGACTTGTTGACCTACACTGATGGATGCCCATACCCACCCACCAACCACATTCCAAGATCTGCAGCTTGAGTTGGGAGAAAATGAAGCCAGGGATGCATATAGTCAGCTTTCTAGTATTTACACCAGACATGGTAAAACCAGAGGCTTCCCCATCCTCTGCCGGTTGCAAGCACCAGAGTTTTCTTGTTGTCATTCTCATTTTCTTTTTTCTTTGCAATTGAAAGAGAGAGAAAACAAACAAGCAGGAATTATAATTAAGATAATGATCATTGGTGAAAATAATATTTGTACCCCGCCCAGCTGACTGGGTTGCCCCAGCCACACTGTGGGCAGCTTACAAAAAGACATAAAAGCACAGTGAGACATGAAACGTTAAAAACTTACCTATACAGTACAGGGATTCAAAAACAAAAACAAAGAACTACTGCTAACTGAGCAGTGGCAATAAAAAATATTCCCTCAATCCTGTTTCAAACTTATGAATTAATATAGGCAGGCCAAAGAGGTGTCTAAATGAAACTGTTGTGCAACTCAAAAAGGGCACTGAGAACCTGAAACCATTGGATGGTAAATGGTGGGTGTTCATCCTCCCAGATTTGCGGTATAAGTCAGTTGCCAGTAAGCCACCATAGGGGCTCACAAAATCCACTTTTGCTGTCTCCACACCACAGCAATATAATTTGAGAGTGCTTAAGCATGCACAAATATCAAGGATTTCTCCAAGTCAAAGCTGAAACGAGCAATCATTTCCAACCAAAAAAGGGAAATCTCAGAGGACATGCCATAGCCATGCCTCAGATAAGTGTTTTCAGCATTCCACACCAACATCTATCCAAGTTAACCAGTGTTGGACAGTGCTGCTTCCATCTGTGCCTCTGAGGGTTTGAGTGTGCAAACAATCCCCGTAAGCTCACTAGGTTAAGTTCCAGACCCAGGACCCAAGGCTCTCAAGGCAAGATGCCCAGGACAATTTCTGACGGCACACACACACACACACCACCCCAGACACTGCAGTGCAGCTGTATTAGAACCAAGCTCAAACAAAACAAATTGACAAGCGACAAATAAATTGTATGAACGAATGAATTGATGTGACAGTGTAGAGATGTAAGACCCAAACCTAAGTCAAGTGAAGTTTTGCAAACTCTTCTTCAGGCAAGATGTTAAAGGGATAGAAATGGTGCTGGGAGAGAAAGAGAAAATGATATTCCTGGTACAGCGATGAGCCCTACCTACAGTAGCCTAAGCAGGAGGTCACTACAGCATGTGTAACAAGTTCTCAATTTGCTGGGGAACATGCACAGTATAGCAAGGTTCACTATGGCCAGAATCGTGTAACACCAGTTCTGAAGAATTTATACTGGCTGCCTACATACTTCCAAGGGAAATTTAACGTGATAGTATTCACCAGGCATCCCCAAACTCGACCCTCCAGCTGTATTGGGACTACAGTTCCCATCATCCCTGACCACTGGTCCTGCTAGCTAGGTATGATGGGAGTTGTAGTCCCAAAACATCTGGAGGCCCGAGTTTGGGGATACCTGGTATTGACTAATAAAGGCCTACACAACTTAATATATACCTAAACACCTGATGGAGAAACTTTCCCTTTACCAGCCTGCCTGTGTATTAAGATGTGCAGAGGAAGCCCCGTCGTTATGCAAGAAATGGTATTTTCTTAGTTGTCTATTTTGTTCCCAGAAGTGTAAAGCCCACTCTGCATTTTAAATACTGGTGGTCTGCATTGTGGTGCTTTTCCTGCTCTTCTGCTTAGTGTAATTGGTATGGGGTTTTATTGATAATGTCCTAACTGGAATGTTTGTTTATAGTATACACACACACACACACACATACACACACCCAGATGTCAGCTGATTAAGGTACAGTATATATTAAATAAATGCAATGCAGAGAACTGTGATGCAAAATATTAAGTCAAGGACCAACACGCCCTCACTCCTAGCAAGGTGTATGACAAAGTGCTTTTGACACTGAGTAAGAGTTTAAAAAGCACTTTGTGTTATGGCAGCTTTTCAATGGATCAATGAAATGGCTCTGCTAAGCTAATGGGAGCCCATGCATAAGCCAAGGCAATGCTTTGGATTCTAGCCCATAATTACTATTTATAAGAAATCTGATATTAAAGAAAAACACTTGGTGTGTATTTTATGGGCCATAAATGTGTGTGAGACAAACGTTTTATAAATAGGAAGTCAAACAAAAAAAAAATTCAATTAGAGAGTTTCTGACACCTCCAGATGGCTCTGTCACCATAAGAGCTGTTTGATTTCAGAACAGAGCACTGTGCTAGATAAATATAGGATGAAAACGTAATAAATGAAATTCTCAACTGCAGAGACAAACACAGAAGATAAGTGTACTTCACATTTGTTTACATTAGAGAGTGAAATGTACAATTAATTTCTTAAAAGGGTTTGCAACAGAAGAGAAGCTTTTATTTAGAACAGAATGGAGGAAGTTTGTTAGAGGGAGAATTTAGCAGGAGAATTTTGGTTGTTTTCATGTTGTATTTGTCTTACTGCAAGTAAACAAACACATCTAACTGAAACAACCATATATTGTCTCTCTTCTTTTGTGCCAGGCCCTACCTTTCCCTTTCTCTACCCTTTGGAATTTTAGGCTTTATGGACTTCAGTGCATCACCTGTTTTCAGATGGCACCATACAACCCCACCATTAGCTTCTGCATAGGCTTAGACAATACTTCTGTTAAATTCCCAGTGCCTTGAAGTACATGCCAGTCAATTAAACTCTTCACTCACTTTTTTATGCTGTAGTACTTGGCTTGCTGGTGGATATTTTATTTCTATTTTACTGTGATTACTTGTTTTAAAAAATATGTATTATGGCTTGTAAGTTTTACTGTTCACTGCTCAGAGTACATTAAGTTATTGGGCAGTATAGAATTGTTGTAAATGATTACAGTGTACTGGTTGGTATCCAACTGTTTATTCTTCCAATAATGGAGGACATCCATCTGCAAAATGGGAAGGGGAAGCAGTTTTCAGCTATGTGTCCTTCGCCACCTCCTCTAAACACCTCTCATCACTATGTGAAGATTTTGGGGGGGGGGTGTCTACAAATCTGAAGGATGGACGGAGAATCATAAAAATTGCCTTCCTTCCACGTTCTGCCCTGTTGTGGACATTGGGGTGGGGGATTACGGCAATCCCAGAAGTTTCTGCACTAGTACTTAATGCATCATTTCAGTTAGTGTAAATGTACTTGGGAATTTTTTTTTGCTGCCTAAGCAGCCTGCCCAGTAGTATTTGCTACACGACTGGATTGTTACCCATTATCTCACAGAACTATTAACAGAGAGAATGAAAATATAAGTTACATTCATTCTTACATTTACCTTGATATAGACAACCATTTGTTTCTGCTTTTTTTTACCCTGGCTTATTCAGCTATCTTCTATCAGTTTCTGCTTGATATTTGTTGTATCCCTGTTTCCCAAAAAGTGTAAAGACAGACTTTAAGTGGAAGGAACTTAGTTCAGCTGCTATTGTTGTTGCTCCCTCCCTCCTTAATCTTTTTGTTTTCTTAGCTGGTACTGTTGGTATTGCTTACTAACATGACAAGATGAACACATAGTGGGAATATTTTAGGAGCTTCAAAGCAGTTACCATATTTTTCCGTGTCTAAGACGAGGGTTTTTTATTATTAAATATTGTTAAAAATTAGGGGTCGTCTTATACACAGGTAGGGACGCTGGTGGCGCTGTGGGTTAAACCACAGAGCCTTGGGCTTGCCGATCAGAAGGTCGGCGGTTTGAATCCCCACAACGGGATGAGCTCCCGTTGTTCGGTCCCTGCTCCTGCCAACCTAGCAGTTCAAAAGCACATCAAAGTGCAAGTAGATAAATAGGTACCGCTCTTGCGGGAAGGTAAACGGCATTTCCGTGTGCTGCTCTGGTTCACCAGAAGTGGCTTAGTCATGCTGTCCACAGGACCCGGAAGCTGTACGCCAGCTCCCTCAGCCAATAAAGCAAGATGAGTGCCGCAACCCCAGAGTCGGCCACAACTGGACCTAATGGTCAGGGGTCCCTTTACCTTTACTTATACACAGGTATAAGTGCATAGGGGTTGCGGGCGATTGTTGGCAGCTACAAGTAGAATATATACAGCGGGGACTGGCCAGGTGATTGGTGTATGTGGCCAAGGGCTGTGTGTTGTTGCAGCAATTGGGCGGGCGATTTGTGGTTGCTGGCAGTGATCGGGCAGACGATTCTATTCTTATGTGAGGTGTGTGATTGGCAGCTGTGGTTAGGCATGTGAATGATTGCCAGCAATCCCCCCCCCCCAAGAAGATCAAGAAGTCTGGGCATCCCCCCCAAAAAAAACCACCTCAACAACTCTGGGCAATCTCTCATTTTCTTAATTCGGAGTCTCCAAAAATAGGGGGCGTGTTATACACAGAAAAATACGATATATTGAGGGTCACTCAAACCTGACCTCAAGTCAAGTATTTACTTTGAACCTCAGGTGGAATGCTGACATGTAAGTGATAAAATTGAATTAAGACAATTCATTATTTAAGAATAGAACAAACAAATATTATCTATTTGTGTAGCTAAAGACATTACAAAAACCGGGAATACATAGAACAGAATTCTGATAGATAAGCTAAATTCTCCCTAAACTCAAAACTTCCCTACAAACTTTTCTCTTTAAAATTGCTGCTCTAAAGGCAAAACAGACCACCCTACAGAAGTGTAGGGTAACCTGTCCCATTGAAGAGTTAATCAGATACCGAATCCATCTCTCAACTGGGAGATTTAAATCTCTGACCAAGGCTGCTCTGAAGTCCTTGTAGATTGGGCAAACCAGTAAGTAGTGGAGTAAACCTTTAAGAACATTACATCCACGCATGGGCAAACACTCTCTTCATACAACTATGGGGGAGTGCATAGACTGGAATTGCATGACTGTAAAGGATTTTCTCCATTTGACATTCATGGTGCTGGTTACATAGCGAGAACAAGGAGTCTGAATGTAGTTTGGCATACCAAGAGACACATTTGAGCAGACAGGCAGCAGTGTGATTGGCACAAAACTCATGCTTTAAAATGTAATATTTCATGTTGTGAAATGCTATCTCAAAGTCTAATGAGCTTAGAATGGAGGCCATACATGTCAGTAACTTGTAGTATTTCCTGTAATGGCTTCAGCTACAAAAATAAGTAATATCTTCTCATATTTAAGAATGGTGACCCACAACATTTTTAAAAATTAGAGTTTATTACTAATTTATATGAGTTTACGGTAACGAATATTGGGGCCAGTATAGTGAAAATTTTCAGAGGCTTTTGAAATCTTTGACCCTCCTTCATTTGGGATACGTTCAGAAAAACCACTTCGGTAAAACTTTTTAAAGAAAGGCTATATTCTTAAGTAAAATTAGAAAGCTTTTGAAGTTGCTTGTGGCAGCCACCATAACCCTAACCAAGATCACAAGTTGAGATATAGTAAGAGTCCTTGTGAGGACATGTGAGAGGGTGAAGGGAGGAGCACATTTCATAGCATCATTAACTATGATTCCTGAAACCTTGAACAGTCATCCCAACAGGGCCAAGTGGGCAAGCTGAGTGGGAATAATATTCCATATCCATGTCCCAGATTATCTGAAATTTTGATTGGCTACTTATGGCACAGTGCCTTAAGAAGAATATCAAATCCCAAGAATTTAAGTCAGGAGAGGCTCAAAGGACATACAGTGGTACCTCGAGTTAAGTACTTAATTTGTTCCAGAGGTTCATTCTTAACCTGAAACTGTTCTTAACCTGAAGCACCACTTTAGCTAATGGGGCCTCCTGCTGCCGCCGCGCCACTGCTGCATGATTTCTGTTCTCATCCTGAAGCAAAGTTCTTAACCTGAGGTACTATTTCTGGGTTAGCGGAGTCTGTAACCTGAAGCGTATGTAACCCGAGGTACCACAGTATATGGATCTTGCCCTAATTTCATGTGCATGGCAAACTTGGGGGGAGAGGGAGAGGGAGAGGGAGAGGGAGAGGGAGAGGGAGAGGGAGAGGGAGAGGGAGAGGGAGAGAGAGAGAGAGAGAGAGAGAGAGAGAGAGAGAGAGAGACTGAGACTAGAAGAGAAGAGAAGAAAGTAGCAAGGAAGGAAAATGAGTTGGGTCAGAGAGAAATAAGGAGTGATTCAACCATTTTTGCTCCAGCCACAAGCACCACCAGCATGCAGCCTCCCAGCTCAATATCCCCAAGAGAACAGGAAGAGGGGGGGGGGTTCCCTATCCTCAGTTTGAGGACACATGTCAGAAGTTTCATATTTCTGTTTACACCAGTCTATTTTAGGCTGCTTATTACAGATTTGTGATCAAGCTGGATTCAAGATGCATATTCATACTCTGACAAGTTCATTGCCATGCCTTGAAAAGAAGAATGACAACTAATTTGTAGGGAGGAGTGGTGGGAGATTGGGGGGGGGGGCTGCTGTCAGATATTTTCTTGTAATTAAGAGTCAGAAATTGCCAAGGTCTCTTTTGCTACAACAGGAGCACATCATAAATGTATTGAACATAAGTCCTAGAGCCAACTGGCTGATCAGTGTGATAAAGGCATCTGTGGAGAGTTTCAATAGCCCCCAAAGAAATTAATGCAAAAGAGAGAGAGAGAGAGAAGGAGCCGAATAAAATATTCTCTCGGAATCACAGAATGAAGCTTTAGATTCAGATCACACTGTGCATTAACACACGCCTTGTGAGGACCATTTTCATTTGAGTTAGAGAAAGGTCGGTATATGTTTACCTCTTAACGGCCTTGGATCAGGAGCCAACTTAAAGGGATTGGAGGTTCAGACTCTCCACAGTTTAGCCTGCAAGACAGGCTATAACCACACTCATTGCCCCACAACTGACATCAGGTGTGGGGCAGATACAGACGTGCAGAGTTAGGAGCCTTCAAGTGTGTCCCTGGTTGCTCACTGGCAAAGGGGCTTAAGTGTCATAGCCATACATGGCGAGAGCAAGCCTTGTGGGAATGGCTGTGCTACTGAGCTCCCCATGGGCAATAAGCAGTAACTTCAAGCCCCACATGGCCGGGTTTGAATTTTCATTTGCAGGGTCAACTTTCATAGTGACAGCAAGTGATTGACATGGGCATGGGCTCTGCCTGCCAGGGTGTGGGGGAACCCCAGATCTGCCCTCACACCCTGCAACTCTCCCTTGCTTTTCAGGCAGCCTTCTCACATGCCACAGGAGTGCTCCTGCTTGAGCGTTTCCCACAGGTGTCTGGTTGGCCACTGTGAGAACAGGATGCTGGACTAGATGGGTCATGGACCTGATCCAACAGGCTCTTCTTATATTCTCATATTATGATCTCAAGTTGGCTACTATCTCATCCATTGTCTACACATCACACCACCCATCTCACATCATTCTCTCTTGAGTAACTACATTTTTTAAAATTTCAGACATTTTGCTCGTGTCTCAATAGCATAAGCAAATAAAAGGAAATATTTATCCATGTTGTTTATTAACACCACAATATTTTGCAGATTTAAAAGTGTTCTATGTTGTGAATTGTGTCTGTTTTTCTAATGATAGTCATCATTTATGCATTTCTGATTGTGGGGAAGTAGGGCAGAAAACGGATCTGCACACACCTTGGATGACTGCAAAACACTCTTCATGCAGCTGTTCCTGAGAACCACTAGAAAATACAGCTGATGCAAATAAAGAGTTGTGGTCAGAAAAAATTGTGGTGTCTTATTTTCTGAGAATTATCACCTGCCTTGTTTAAATTGCACTGGCTTCCAGCTCATTTCTAGGTCCTGTTCAAAGTGTTGGTTATTATCAACAAAGCTGTAAGTAGACTGGGACCCATATGTTTGAAAGACTGTCTCTTCCCCCATGAGCCTTGCCTATCAGTTTGCAGACAACTTTGGAAGCCCTGCTGCACATTCACATTCCTACACTGCCAAGAGGGGTGCAAATTGGAGAAGGATTTTTTGGTGGCAGCACTCCATTTACAAAATTCCTTCCCAAGACAGGTGAGACTAGCCCTTTTAGTGTTATATTTTAGGACCTGACTTTTTATCATATTAAGTAGCAAGTCCACACCAGAGTCCATTCCTTTTTTTTCTAGTTTATTGATTAAAGGTTGTTGTTTTCTTTTGTCTTTTGAACCCATCTCTAACCTGTACAATGGAAAACTTCTCAACCACAGAGCTCCATCTTCAGTTTCCATTTGGTAACACACTGAATTATTAAGTCTAGATAATTTATTGAACAAAGTCACCACATTATTTCTGTCACACTGAAGAGCTACATTGATGGAAGAAAAAAAAATTCATTCATTGCTTTAAGGATGCACAGTTCCCTGAAGGCATGTTAAAAACCAATACAACATCCCCTCTGGGTTCTGAAATATGAATTTTTATTTCAAAGTTTGCTCAAAGTTATTTGGGCAGGAGAGGAAGCACGCATAGGCAAGTATTTCCCTAATGGCTCTGTATTCAAGGCAGCTCCTCTGAATTCCCTTGTTACTGCTGATAAAAAGGGGGAAATAATAATGTTTCAAGCATAAAATATCCACCAGAATTACAGTAATTCTAGGACTACTATATGAAAGTATTGGACAAGGCTAAGCATGAGTGGCTATGGTCAATACTTTGATATTCTCAACTATGGTAAATCAAATCTAACTTTCTATTAATTTATGAGACTCCAGATTTTTTGAAGAAGCCCAATTGTTAGGACCTTAAGAACAGCCCTGCAGGATCAGGCCAAAAGTTCATCTAGTCCAGCCAACTGGACTCACAGTGGCCAACCAGATGCCAACGAGAAGCCCACAAAAGCACAACAGCCCTCTCCCCACTTGTGACTTCCAGCCACTGGTATTCTGAGTGGGCTGAGTGGGCTAATGGATTTGTCTCCAGGACAATGTTTTCTTGTCTTAAGGAGAAGAGAGCACAAAGGGAATTCAGCTTGAGTAGAACCTAGTGTCAGGGACTGGCTAGGAGAAGAGGTGTGGTGGGAGGCACCTGCCGGGGAACCCCCAAAGGAAACTGCAGAGGATGAAGGCCAGGTGATTGGTGGTGGGAGAGGTCAGAGGGAGAAGACTGGGAAGAGGTGCCAGATGCTGAAGGGGCAGCAGGGTTTAGTGAGCAGGAAGAGCCTGTGACAGGGAGCAGTACAGACTTCAAGTCTGAAGCAGATGAGGGGGAGGTCAAGAGACTGCAGAAGAATCCAGGGAGTCTCCCTCTCCAGCACATGGGAGTGGGGCAGGGGAATGTCTTGCTTGGAGTTTGTATCAACAAGGAACAGTGCATGCCGGGCATAGGCAAACTCGGCCGTCCAGCTGTTTTGAGACTACAACTCCCATCATCCCTAGCTAACAGGACCAGTGGTCAGGGATGATGGGAATTGTAGTCCCAAAACATCTGTAGGGCCAAGTTTGCCTATGCCTGGTGCATGCAGCATGCTAAGCACCTCTGCTAAGTGCATTTCACAGTGCTTAGATACCAGGTGCAAGCCTTGAGCAGGATAGCTAACAGCAGCTGCCACAAGGTATAAAAAGCATGCACAACAACAGAGACAGAATTTAAAGTAACAGACACTGGACTAAGAAACTTTTGTGCATACAAGAAGCTGCTGATTGCCCCTTCCTACTGTAAAACAGAACTGCAACAGTTGTTTCAGTGCAGAGACTATTTAAGGATTCCTGACTTTTAGGAAACTGTTTTCCTTATCTTAGTTTTTAATGAGGAAAAAACTCATTGAGAAGGGAAACTGCAATGTAGTTTGTTTCCTTCAAGCAATGTGCTATTAAATGCATACATCTTAAGATACATTTTTAACATTCAAATGTCTAGGCTTCTTGCATTTACCATAGTCAGCCAGTTGGGGTTCATAGTCTAAAATGGCAATTTCTCTTGCTCACCACTGAATGCATAACACTTTAAAAATGACTGAAAGGTAAATTGCAGAAGAAAGGGAAGCATAAATAGCGGTCTCAGAAAAAGAATCAATTACCAACCACCTATCACAGTTGTGATACCAGTTTCACAGCTGAAAACCAGCTGTGTCATCTGTTGAAATTACCAAAGCATTGCTTTGTTAAAAATATTATTATTATTTAGCAGGTCTGCAAATTCCAAGTCAGTACTTGAAACCCAGTATAGCATATTCAGTTTTTTTTATAGCCCCACCCCATATCCCAGTTGCTATATATATATATATATCCAACACATGACATGGTAGAGCCTATTTTCCACAACCTGCAAACTGAATGACTGTCAGCAAAACTGTGTCATGATGATCAACAGTGATCAAGGCTACCTTGTTGACAGAGCAAATAAATAGATGCATGGAAGTTATGGATCTGTTACAGGTAAAAACGGCTAGACCTAAAATCCTTTCTTCCTCTTTCTTCAAAAGGTTAAATCACAACACTTGTTTGCCAATGCAGTATTTGATCAATAGCTGTGATCAGAAGTTTCAACATGTAAGATGAAATTAGTTAACACAGCAAGAAGTTGCACAAAGTGGGCTTTATGTGCGCTGCCAAATTGTGCCTCCAGACTGTCAGCATCTTGTGGGAGGGATTCAATTTGAAGAAAATAAAGTGCTCTATCACCTTACTGCAACAAATCCATATTTAAAAAAAGAAACAGACTTTTTGAGGTTAGGAAAGTGACAGGGAGATGCATTGAGGAGTGTGGAATTCAGAAACAGTAAGCCAAAAGACAAACACCTCACAAGCAAACCAGGATGAATTGCTCATTGTCATAAAATATTCCCATAAACAAATAAGAATGGAGTCTCATAACATCTGAAGGAGACCACACAATCACAGCCCAAACAGCAATTAAACTGCAGGCCTCCCATATCTAAATATGGGACAGACTATTCACTGGTTCCAACTATTTTTTTGGATGGGTCCATGATTTCAGGATAAATTTATCCTGGAGAGATTGCTAGCCTGTGAATAGGGAGTGCCTTTTCTTAACAGACTGTACATAAGAAACTCTTTTTTTTTTTTTTTTTGGTCAAGTGGTTTAAAATCACCCCATAAATAAATAAACAAATAAATGAACAAAATTTCAGGAAGTTTCAAGTCTCAAACCTTCACCTTAATGTTATTTATGTATTCACTAGTAGGAATTTAGAAGATATTTTCAGGGGAAGAAAGGCAGGGTTTAAAATGAGAACCCAGGCGCATGGACTGTAAATAGTCAATGTAAACATTACAAGGCTGCAATCATATGGCAACTTGGCCTTCCAGATATTGACTCCTAACTCCTGTTAGCTCCAGCAAGCATGGCCAATGTTAAAGGATTATGGGAGTTGTAGTCCAGAAACATCTGGATGGCCAGAGGTTCCCCAGCCCCTATGGAAAGCCTTCTCGGGCACTTTTTAAAAAAAAGTATTATATTGAGTGTTCTATAATCTAAATAGTGCGTAAAGAGTAATTACAACAAAGCAAATAGAGATCTCTTGCAATTTGTTCCATAAACTAATAGATATATAGGGAAGACAAAAATAATGAATGTGAACAAAGATGGGATCACATTATTTTATCAAACCTCTCCAAAAATCTGCATGTAAGGCTGGGTTGTTTCGGACCCACAGATGAGCAACAGATAAAATGTTATAAACGGAAGCCATACATTTATAAATGCATCAGGTTTAGACCAACCCTTGACTTATCTGACATTATGGGTTAGTTTTTTCCATTGAGGCTAATCTCCAACATCATCATACCAGTTACTTCAAGAAAATTCAATGGACGTTTTCCATTGTCTTACTAATGAAAAGAATACTGAGATTTTTATGGAGCGATTTGGGACCAGTGAAAAGGGAGAGTAAGGCTAATGAGAGAGTTCTGTGAACAGCCTCATAATGTGAAGCCACAGTGCAGGCAACAAAGACTCTCCCCATTTCTGCAGGCTCTGCTGTGGGCCATGCTTGTGCAGATCAGCATATGACATTTCCTCATCCCACACGTAAGCAATTCCCATCTTCTGGCACAGAAGGAGCTTCTACACCATTCAACGATTCCCAGAGTGGTTTAAAATTCAGCTCACACACCACAACAATACTGAGCAAACACTTATATAGAGTAAGCACACTGTCTACAAAATCACCGAGCGATAGGCTTTTATTGCCAGACATTTCTACATCAAGGAAAAGCACAGCAGTTGCAAATTTGTAGAAGGAAGGGAGGGGGTGCACACATGGTAACAGCAACACTCTCTGGTCGAAGACAACACAGGGAAATCATCATTGATACCAAATTTTCTGCAGTATCAGCTACAATGTGCAAATTATTTAACCTGCAAATCACTCCCATGACAGAAATCATAACATGTTAAGGATGAAAACCAGTGTCCACTTGAAGGTTTGCTGTGCGAATGCTGAATATGCAGTTTAGCTCATCATACCCAGCGGCAATATAAATCCTTCCCTTGTTATGCTCATCATAGGGGCAACAGAAGCACTCTTGCAAATTAAGGTAATGAGAACTTAACCTTCCCAAGATCTTACGTGGAAGGGTGGAAGATAGTTTCTGTTTACACTAATGCAATAGTAAGTCTAGTCCATTGATTCACATAAAATAATTTAGATTCCATAGACTCACTCTTAGGAAATTATCATGGAAGACACCAGTATGGTGTCAGCAAAATTAGCCAATATCGGAATATACTACTTGAAATCCTAAAGCAGGTATCAATACCCTGTGAAGCTCCAGGTGTTGCTGGTCTACAACTTCCATCATCTTTGTCTACTGGCCATGCTGGTGGGGCTAATGGGAGGGCCTGGAAGTCTAACAACATATAGAGACACACAGGTTTTCTACAACTGACATAAGTCTATGGTTAGAAGACTGCCTGCAACTTATAACAATTAAAGTAATATCCAATAAGCCATTAAAATATAATAGTACAAAATAAGATAAAATATCCACAAATAATTAAACAGAAATTCACCAATTACAATACTGTAAATAATTACTAAGCTATAGTAAATAAAAATAACAGCATCACAATGCATAAAATACCACAATACATACAAAACCATGTAAAAGGATTAAATTGAGAAACAAAAGACACACAACTTACAAAATTATTTTTTTAAAAAAAAATATCCCTGAGCTCCTCTTCTCTCTTCCCAGCCACTTCTGCTGTTCTTAAAAATCATGGTCTGGGAAAGGTTCCTGGGGCTGGAGCGTGGGGCAAGGCCAGTGGAAAAAGCCATTGCCTGATGGGCAGGACAAAGTCTCTCTCCTCTCATTTAGGGGAGGAACCCCTTGTAAAATGTTGGCATGTGGGAACAGGCTTTCGCATGCTAAGGAAGCAGCACTCAAAAAGCACATGGGCAATATTAGAGTACTCTTGTTTTTGGCATGATTTCCAAGGGTCTAAAGTTTAGAGAAGAGTGCTGACTACTTGGTTTACAGCTACTGATATTGATTGTTCATCAGTTTGTCAGGCCATTTAAAAACTAGAAAAGCCAATCTCTATACTCAAGGGTCACTCTTTACACACAAACACACACACACACACACACACACACACACACACACACACCTAATCTGTAATGCTAAACTACCGTATTTTTTGCTCCATAAGACGCACTTTTTCCTCCTAAAAAGTAAGGGGAAATGTCTGTGCGTCTTATGGAGCGAATGTGTGGTCCCTGGAGCCGAACTGCCCTGCGGCAAAAAGCAGATTGTGCTTTTTTTTAAAAAAAAAAGAGGAAAGGGTGTGTTGAAACAAAGCCGCTGATCAGCAAGTGATCAGGAGGGGAGATAAGGGACTTTAACAATAAAGGAGGTTGCCTGGGAGAGGGGAGGTAAAGAAAGCAAACTTGCAAGGAGATGAGACAGGAAGATTAAAGCAATGAAGAGAGATATTAGAAGAAAAGGTGGGCTACCCCAAACTCACCGTCAAATCACATATCATGTCTGTGGCCACTGCATGAACCACAAAAATCATACATGCACTGTTTTGTTCAGAAAAAAAAAATCTTGTTTTCCTCCTCTAAATACTAGGTGCATCTTATGGACAGGTGAGTTATGACGCAAAAAATACAGTATATGACTTCCTTAGATGGGTCAATCTCTTTAATACAATCTAGCTCCATCAAACAATAAGGGTTTCATGAGGCTAAAGAGCACATGACTGGATGCTGGGATGGCATTGCAATGAGTGGAAAATCCACAAGCATCCAGAAAAGTATCACTAGACACATCCTCAGAGGTCATTTGCCTTTCTAAAATGTGTGAGACCACAATACTGTGGCATTTACACTCTTCTTTTCCTTGCTAAAGTAAGTAAAACATTAATAAACATTTGTTAAAATGAATGAAGCCACTGATAACTATTGCTTCCAAAGCAGATTTTGGTCCACGGGCTGAAAGTTGGTGATCCCTGATCTTGACCCCAAGGTTTATAACCCTACCCACAGCAGAGGCTTCTGCAGTTTAAGTATATAATACGTATTTGTTGGGGGTAGATAAAAAAAAGGTACAAGTAGCATTTGACCTGTAGAAGGCTTCAGCAAGTACTCTATAGCCAAAATTTAAGGCATGGCTCATTTCAGAAGCTGGTTTTCAATTGCTGTGCAGCACCGATCATAGGGTTGTATCCAAAGCAGCAACAAGGTGCAGCAGCAATTTTGTTTCTTCTCCTTCCACTGTGCACAGCCAGAGTGGGAGGCTGCAGGGGGTGGGGGTGGGAATCTCCATTCCACTAGAGCGGGGTGGCCAACTCTAAGGCCAACATCCAAAGGAAAAGCAGGACATTCTGGGACTAAATTAGAAAACGAAACGGCTTCTGTAAATCCAGGACTGTCCCTGGGCAATAGGAAGACTTGGAAGGTCTGCACTTGTCAGTCCCCCACTTTCCAGTTTACGCAAATATCGTAAGCAAGACATCTGGTTTCACTGAACTTTTTCAAGAGAATCATGTATGCTCACCAGTCTCTTGAACACTTAATAAAGTAAAAGAAACAGAGAAGGATAGTGCAAGAAGGTGTTCATCCCATTTGTCATGGCTTCAGAAACTAATTTGTGACACCTGGCCACAGCTTAGCAGCCTCACCAACATCAAGATCTGATTAATTACTTTTCTCCATGCCAAGTCCAAAGGATATTACATATTTAATTGCAACAGACATGCCAAGAAAAGAATTCAAGCCCACTGGGAGATTATAACAGAAACCCAAGTGCTACCATGAATCCCAGATAGCGAAGCCATATTAAGAAAAGTCAAAGGGCCAGTTTCTTAGAGGACTTAAACTAGGACTCAGGAGTTCATGTGGTTCAGGATTTTGTCATGTAAATCAATTTTGTGAGATGTCGTGTTAGATACGGACTTCAAGCCCCTAATGTTGACTGTCTGGGGCACTGGCAAGCATCAAAGCTGCTTCAGAACTGGAATCTCACACTTTCCCTTTCTAACACTCACCATACTGCTGAGCAGCCAACTTTTCGAGCTTAAGTACCATTCTGATGTAGCTCATTTATTCAGAGAGCCATTTCCCTTCCCTGGGGAAATGTTGTTGCGGGATGGACACAATCCCACCCTGTGCACAGGAGTGTTGCTAGCCCTCCGTATCATAGGGAGTCCCCTCCATCCCCTCCACGCTGCGCCCTAGGCCAACCAATCCGGGCAGCCAGGGGGCGTGGCATGCAACATTTAAGCAGCCCACGGGCGGGAATGCACCTCCTTTTTTCTGGTTCCCACTCGTGCAGTTCACCATTAACAGAAAAGTTTACCCACTGAATGCAAGTGGTGCTGAAAACTCCATGAGAACTCAGCGGCCAGAGTGAGATTCACCCCGGAGGGTGATCTCACGAATTCAATTCCCATTAACAGAGGTGTCCGACAGGGTTGTATATTGGCTCCACTCCTGTTCAATTTGTTCATAAGTGACATGAGGACTCCCCTAATAGAGGCCCAAGAAAGGATTCATGCACCCCGCCTAGCACTCTATCGCTGCCCCTTGTTACTATATGCGGATGACGCAGTCATTCTTTCTTTTTCTAGAGTAGGTCTCAGGAGGGCCCTAAAATTTTTTGGATCATACTGTAACGCAAATTCCCTTACAATTAATTATGGAAAATCCAAGATCCTGATTTTCTCAAAGAGCCGGAAACTCCATAATTGGAGAATTGATGGGAGAGTCATCGAACAAGTCTATAGATTCCAATATTTGGGAGTTTGGTTACAACATAACCTCAGATGGAAGGCCCATGTAGCCTATGTTACAAATAGAGCCAAAGCTATCTCCGTGGCGATCTTGCGATTCTTTTTCACCGATGGGGCCCTTCATATCCCATCGGCGTTGAAAGTCTTCAAGGCCAAGGTGATCCTGACAATTGCTTATGCCATCTCAATTTGGGGGACTTTTGGAGGTCATTCAAAATCAGTTTTTAAGAGGGATATTGAAACTGCCCAACTGTGTAAGTAATACAGCGTTACGCATGGAACTTAATATTGTATCCCTGGAAAATGCTCTGTGGAAGCACATACTTTGTCACTGGTTATCTCTATGGCACAATCTCCCAAACTTGTACTTGATACAATGTATGTGGAGAGATGATTCCCAGAGCCCATGGGTAAAAAATTTACAGCTGAAAATAACAGCAATGGGAATCTCCCCATCCAAATTACTAGAGCAGGACATAGTCCCAGCTAAAAGAACAGTAACCTGTAAGCTAGAGGAGATGGACTTGCAGCAGAAAGTGGTCTTGGGCAATGGTACCTGCTCACCTCTAAATCTTGGCTTATTACCCCTCTTAAGGCTCCCAAACTATTTGAATTCCTTAACTTCCTCAGCTCATAGATATGCCTTTGTAAAGGCAAGATTCAACACCTTCCCATCGAACATGCTGAGAAATAGATTCTCCAATGGACAGATATTGCTCTTATGTGATTGTAATTGTGGGGCACCGGAATCGTTGCATCACATAATTTTTGACTGTGCTTTTCACTTACTGGCCAGGAGCAAGTTTCTTGCTCAATATCTTAAGGGAATTGCCGATGATATGATTGAAGCCAAACTGAGATATCTACTAATTGATGATGACCCCCTAAAATCACTCATGGTTGCTAGATTCCTGATCAGCGTCCTATCCCTAAAGAAGAGAAACGGTCTCCTGTGTGATTCGGATAACCCCTTTAAACCATGACCTATGTTTTAGGTGATATCACCATTGTTTTAAACCATGATCTTTGTTTTAGGCGATATCACCATTGATATCCTTGATTAATTTATGAGCAGAAGGCGATGTATAGGTTACAAATTTATTGTAATGTATGATGGTGGTTTTTGTTTTTGTTTTGCTTCGGTTACTGTTTGTCTTTTGTAAGTTTTGGCGATTTTAAATTTGTAGGTTTAAGTATAATATGTTGGTATGGGAAACTGTCGTGTAACGGGCCAATGGCCGTAATAAAGATCAATCCAATCCAATCCAAGTGGTGCTGAAATGTAAATTACTAAGCTCACAAACTGTGTGCTGTGTTATTTGAGGTACCTGGACAGACGTCATTGTCTTCTAGGCAGAAATATATTATTGAGGCAGCTGGTGCCTTTGTCCTGCAACAACCAAGACCCAAGTGAACTGAATGCTTCCTGCCAGAGGACCCTCACTGACCCATTTTGGATTTGAAAAGGCATCTCAGTGTGTCCCATCATTCTATTTCCCCCCCCCCAACAAGGTGCTTTACAAAAAGAGTTTGCTTTGTCCTTGTCTCTCTCTGTGCATGGTTTCAGGAAGTTCTTGGAAGTTTCCTGCTCTTTTAATGTAGCTTTGAGAGTTATTGGCTGCTTGGAAAGTTATTTTAATAGATCCACAGGGTGTAAATATTAAACCTAATCTGTTACTAAATCAACAGGTGTTTACACACAAAAACAAGCTATATGCACATGTCCTCATAATTATCTCAGTATGGCTACTTGTGGAAGAGGCTGATGCTGTGTTGAGAGACCCTAGGAGGTTGAAGGGACTCCCTGCTGCCACGTTAAAGAAAGAAAACACTAATGTACACTCTAACAGATTTATGTCCATATGGTACACAGATGACAGAAAGATCAGCAGCAGCAATGACCTTTGGGGTCCCTTCCAACTATACAATTCTATGATTCTATGGTCATTGATAAATACATTGATGGTGCAATGTCACCTTGTATTGTCCTGGTTGCTCTGAAGAATATATGCAAGAGACAGGCACAAGTTCATTGTGAGTTACATGTAGATTTGCATTTACGTAAGCTGTGGGAGATGAGACAGACCTGTATATGTCCATCGTATGGAAGCAAAGAGGGTGAGGAGAGAGTCACCCCAAAGTTCTCTCATATTCAATTCATTATTAATATCATATGCTTCTTCCACTTAAAAGTTCCTTAGGACACCAATGTGGGGAAAAGCTATATATAGTGCCTTTCCTGTAATTTCCCACCCACCAAAGCTTGACAACGAAAAGCTACCTTATCTAAATCTTAGCTCTATATCAAGGTAGGGAAACACTGTATGTGGCCCTCCACATACTGTTGGACTCTCAATTGCCATCAGCCTCAGACAGCATAGCCAATGGTCAGGGGTGATAGGAATTGGAGTTCTGAAACAGCTGGAGAACTAGAGCTTCCTTGCCCCTGCAACGTGAATGCGCATTAGGGGTCAGAAGTGATTTTTGTCTTAGACATTAGGATTATGTATAGCATTGAAAGTCAGTCCTTAGCAAATGCAACACTGTACATACTCAGCATTAAATGCAGTTTTAATTTGGCTAGTGCCTCCAGCCAAAGCACAAATCAATGCTAACATTCAGGAAATGCTTTGATGAGCCAAGAATATATTTTTTCAAAATTTGTGTGCACACTATTGTGTGCCTTATTAGTGATGTGCCTGTAAAACTATCAAGGCTTGAGTTGCCAAAGAGTGGATCACAACTTCAGGAGGATTTCTGATGGGGAAGGCTGCTCAACAATACCACTTTAGTGACAGAATTGACAGTGGGAGAAGAGGGCTGCTAGAGCACAGTAGGGGTAAAAGAAATGTAGCTGGCAATAAGCTAATACAGTAAAGAATGAGGTTTCCAAATATGTTTTTCATTTATGATTTTAATATTTCTAAACCACAATTATGTTTTGTTACAATCAAGTCATATATAAATTTTGTTAAATAAACATCTAGAGGACAATTGTCTCCCCATTCCTGGTTTGGGTCCAAGCCAACTACTTTTTAATTAACACCATTCCAAGCTCATCTCCGGGTTCCAAAAATGTTAAGGGTGATTTCCTGGCTACAAGCAAGTCAACCCACCAGTGGCACCTGGCAACCTGTCATTTCAAGTCCCTCTGGGTTCACACACCATAAATATGGAGTACTGTGCCCCTATCCTTTGTCACACCCTTTGACCATCCAACAACAAATCTACATTGAGTAACCCTACATGTGTGATTAGGACTCTCTCCAATGATTTTCTATAGGATGGTTAGCTTCTTGACTGTTTTAGAACAGGAGTGAGGAGCTGATCTGGCCACGTTGGCAGGTGCTGCCTGTCAGACCCCTTGACATTACCATCATGTTGGCTGAAGTGTTGTCCTTTGTAGACTAGCTCAAATTCAAACTGGTCTGAAAAGCAAAAAAATACTCCTCTACCCTGCAAGTCAAATTAATCCTACAGGTGGCAAGCTCTCCACAGCCCCTTTAGAAAATAAAGTACCGTTCTGTTTATTTTTTTTAACCTATTAGATCCTATTCTTTTTAAAACCCTTCTAATTGTGCCTATTGGAAAGTAGGAGAACAGCAAGCTTGTTACTACCTCAACCCAAATAAACACACAGCCCTTAATTCTGGCCTCCCCCCTAGCCAAGGGCTGAAGAAAAAATGGAAGTAGTGCCAAAAACAAGTATAAAGTGTGTATAGCTGGCCTGCTCACTAGACCATTGGAGATTAAAGCAGCCTCTGTCAACCACAGCAGTGCTTGAAGTAGCCTTAATCTAACCTTGTTGCTTCATACTATCCATAGTGACCCTTATTTGAGAAATGAGAGGTCTGATCTGATCCTCCAAAGTGTAGTTAAGACTGCAACAGTGTGTTCTGATTACAGTTTCAGCACCATGGACACCTCCATCACAACGAGGCCTGCAAGCCCATTAAAGACTTTTAGGTTAGCGATATCCACTTATAAGCTAATAGTTGATTGAATTTTGATGTTTGTGATCACCAAAACAATACAGATGCCTTTCTGACATACTGAAATACAAGCCTTAAGGGCTGCAGGCACCCAACCCCCTTGAAGAGAAAGCATGTGGCAGGAAGAGCGAAAGTCTTAATCCTAGACACAGTTGCATATGTGTAAATCCTCTAGATCTCATGGGAACTTGATTTCAAGTAAGCTTGCATAAGAATGGCCTATAACCAAGTATCTGTCCCATGCCTGGCTCTTTTCTCCACTCACCTCCTTTTAGATTAATGCACACATTATTAGTGGGGAAGCTTCTCTACCACAAATGCAATTGAATTTTCTCAAAAGCTATTTTGAGTTTTCTATTTATTGTTAGAAGGCATTCTTAAACTTATCTTTATTGATGTAAAGAAGAAGCCATGTGCTCTTAATACCTGAAGCCCCATCAAGCTGATTGTTTGATTAATACCTAACTTTGAACTTTTAGTTGACTTATCCAAGTTAAAACTTGGAGCCCTGATTATAAGGCAGCAAGTCTTGCCATCTCTAACTGGAAGCAACTCACAGAAGTCCTTCCCATCTTCTGCTACCTGACTACTTATCTAGGTAAAGGTAAAGGGACCCCTGACCATTAGGTTCAGTCGTGACCGACTCTGGGGTTGCAGTGCTCATCTCACTTTATTGGCCAAGGGAGCCGGCGTACAGCTTCTGGGTCATGTGGCCAGCATGACTAAGCCACTTCTGGCAAACCAGAGCAGTGCACGGAAACGCCGTTTACCTTCCCGCCAGAGTGGTACCTATTTATCTACTTGCACTTTGATGCGCTTTCGAACTGCTAGGTTGGCAGGAGCAGGGACTGAGCAACAGGAGCTCACGTCGTGGGGATTTGAACCGCCGACCTTCTGATCAGCAAGTCCTAGGCTCTGTGGTTTAACCCACAGCGCCACCCGTGTCCCTCCGACTACTTATCTAGGAATGGCTTAAAATGCATCTTCCATTAACTGCAGGTCCTGACCAACTGCACCTTTGTTCCAAGGGCTTGCCTTCAGAACTGCACCCTTGCCTGAGGAAGCTCTTCAGTTTAGTTTGCTCTGTAAACTTTAACACACCATTTCTGAATCATGTTTGCACATGTCAGTCACCAGCTCCTTCCTATCTAACAACAACAAAAATCCTCTGCTGTTGGCAAGGACAGAAATCAGATCAGATCAAGTATTTACTATTAGTGGAGACGCCACACACATTCTTTGTAAAGAGAACCAGTGTGAGCATTAAACTCACTTCCACTTCCTTGTGGGATTTTTATATACCCCCTATCCTTCATACTAGGTCAGGGACACAGTTTCTATGCCTCTTCTTTGATGCTGCAGTGTGAAAATATTTGAAGTCCATCTGTTTCACCATAAACAAGGCCAATTCTGTATTGTTTCTAGCAGTTGCTCTAAAGGACATGGCACACAATAAAGACAACTAAAGAATATGGTGGCACCTTAAAGTCAAACAAATTTATTATGGCATTGGCTTTCATGGACCAGAGTCCATTCATCTGATAAAGGGGCCCATGAAAGCTTATGCTTTTAAAAAAAGGCATTTAAGGTGTTATTTTTTTGCTGCAATAGACTTTAACACAGCTACCTTTCTGGAACGGGTACAATAAGTCTCTTTCCTGGAATCTCCCATCTGCTGCATATGGCCAGGAGCTCCTCTTCTCCTGAGCAGCGTATGCATAAGAATCCGGAAAATAGCTTTGCTGCATATTTAACCATTCTGCCTTCAGGTTTCAGTATTATCCAATAATGACAGTGCTTATGCTAAACACAGGACTTGTGTGCAGCTAATTACCAGCCGTGGCCAGGATCCAAGAAGCTACTTTAGGTTCACCCAAGAGCTTGTACTTGGCCTTGTGGGATTTAAAAAAAACAACAACAACTTTTCTTCATTTGAACAGCAGGCTCTCTACCACTGTGCTGTAATGCAAAATACTTTCTGAAATTCTACTCCGTTTTTCTTTCTTTTTCTTAAAGTTTCCTACATAGCTTGGGAACTATTATTTAAAATAACACAAGTCCAAAAAATCTCCCGAGTACACAGAGTAGTTTGGCAGATCCTTAGATCTTGGCCTATTTATATGTGCGGCGTATTTTATAATCCTGTTAATATTCCTCCTTTTCACAACCAGCCCATGATGCAAGCCATTTATTATTCATGTTCTGCAAGTGGGAAAGTTTGACTTAGAGGAACTGACTTGTCCAAAGCAGCCCCATTTCTTTATGGAGAAGTTTGCTGTGAATATGTGGCTTTAGCAGTCTTTTAAGTACTGGGTTAAACCACAAAGCCTAAGACTTGCCGATCAGAAGGTCGGTGGTTCGAATCCCCGTGACGGGGTGAGCTCCTGTTGCTTGGCCCCTGCTCCTGCCAACCTAGCAGTTCGAAAGCATGTCAAAGTGCAAGTAAATAAATAGGTACATGACCGGGAAGCTGTACGCCGGCTCCCTCAGCCAATAAAGATAGATGAGCGCCGCAACCCCAGAGTCGGCCACGACTGGACCTAATGGTCAGGGGTCCCTTTCCCTTTAAGGAAGGCATGAGTTTGGATGTCAGCTCATCCTTAATTACTGGGGCACATTTGGACAAATATTAATACCTTACTGTATTAGTCAACTGAACAAAATAAGCTGTCAGACCACAGGTTCATCCAGCCTACTCTGGCAGGTAGTAGTAATGCTATCTCCTGCGGTGTTTTGTGAAGAGTTAATTCAAAATAATACTAATCGGGTTTTTAAAATATGAGTTGGAAGCCACATTGGAATAGTATGGACAAAAGAGAGGGTCAAAATATTTAATACTCCTTGCCATACAAGGAAATGTTGCTGCCATCATCAATAAATCTATTAACCTTCTCCTTCTAATTCTCTCCACCACAGCAGCCAGCCATTGCCCCTTCTTTCATGTTTTAATCCCTTTATGTTCTTCTTTTGAATACTCAATTTATCGATGTCCATAGTTCAAATAAAATAATATTGGTTTCCTAGTTACATGTTTAAAAAAATAACTGCCGAGTCCTCACCTTAGGATTTACTAAGTATCTACAAGCTAAAGCTTTGAAGATTTTAATTAATTGCTACCCCATTCATTTAATAATCCCCACTTTTAAGATATCAAAGCAATCTTTTTCACCCACTTTTTAAATTCTGAAGCAAACTCCACCACACACTGGGAATGATAATGCAATTATTCATGACCAGTTGCTGGTTTTCTATCGTGTCTTGGGTTCAGATTTCAAAGCCAGAATGAAAAGTTATGAAAAGTGTTAATGTCTCTAAAAGCTATAATTTAAAGGTGTTGCGAGCTATTGAGGTTTTTCTACAATCACTAAAGCTTAAGCACAAAGAACATGGCCCTTCATTACTGGGTCCTTCCATAAACTTGACGATTCCTACTTTTTTGGGAAAAGAGGGCAATTGTCCATGCTCATCAGCACACAAGATGTTACACTTACTACCATGAACATTTACTGGAATTGAGCATGTAATTCCGGTGCAAAAAGCAGAAATACCCTTTCCTAGCAAACTACCAATACAAATCACAATTCAGCCTTACCCCCAAAGGAAACTTGTTGCCAGGGACTGGCAGGGCTCCAAAGAGTGTGAGATGGAGGCAGGGGACCAGGAGAATGATCCAGGAGATGGGGTCAGTGATATATGGAGACTGACACCACCTGCTAGACGAGAGCCAAGACAGAGGGGAGAGTCAGGGCAGTGAGCAAGGGAGGTGCCCCAGATGTGGCAGAAGAAGAAGCTGTTCAGCCAACAGACAGGTCAATAGACTCCCCACTTCCCCGCTATCTCCTAGAACCGGGAGGGGCTTGAAGCAGGAAGAGCAGCAGCAACTTCTGTATAGGAGAAGTCTAAGACTATAGGTATGTAACCCATCAGGAGTGGATACATAAGCCAACGGGGGGTGGGCAGGTCTCCATGTTTCTGCAGCTGTGCTGCAGGGCCTCAATCTGTAGACCACTGCCTGGAGGATAGCAGCATGCATATCCAGAGCACTCTGGAAGCTGCTGTAAAAGTCCTTTTCTTGTCAATAATGACCACTCCCCACATTAAATGGGGGGGCGCCCTTTGCATGGTCACGCACAGCCCCCTGGACCTTTTGTGGCACCATTAGCACAGGCTTGGCTTCGCCTCCCCTCAAGTGGGATACCTGGAGGTCTCCGCCTACCTCAGTCAGTTGCCCAATCCCGGCTGGGGAGGCGTTGCCAAGGTGATGAGCCAGGTAGGGGGAGGGAATGCCTGCCCACACAATAGGGGGAGGACCTTACCTAGGAATCGTCAATTGGCTCCAGAGCCTGACCACACAAAGAGTTAACTATCAGACATAGGCTTTCCTTGGCTGGGGAGTGCCAAGGCACTTGTCTATATTGACTGATGGGCCAAAGTACTCCTGAATGTGTGCATTGACATGAGATACTGGCCACATCTGATGAGCCTCCCTATCAGCTTGTAAGTACCAAGAGTCACCTTAGAATGCAACTGACTTGGCCCTACCAGGAAAGATTAGTAGCAATGCATAAGCTGTCTTTCAGAGAGGGTATACGCTGTTACTGATCAACTGAGCTTATGGTATGTTTCTGAGAAAATCCAGGCTTCCCTGGAACATGTTCTGAAACTATTTCACTACACAGAAAACACAACTATAGCAATAATAATAATAATAATAATAATAATAATAATAATAATAATTTATTATTTATACCCCGCCCATCTGGCTGGGCCTCCCCAGCCACTCTGGGCGGCTTCCATAAAAACCAAAAATACAGTAAAATCACACGTTAAAAACTTCCCTGAACAGGGCTGCCTTAAGATGTCTTCTGAATGTCAGGTAGTTGTTTATCGCTTTGACATCTGCTGGAAGGGCGTTCCACAGGGTGGGCGCCACTACCGAGAAGGCCCTCTGCCTGGTTCCCTGTAGCTTTGCTTCTCGCAATGAGGGAACCGCCAGAAGGCCCTCGGCGCTGGACCTCAGCGTCCGGGCAGAATGATGGGGGTGGAGACGCTCCTTCAGGTATACTGGACCGAGGCCGTTTAGGGCTTTAAAGGTCAGCACCAACACTTTGAATTGTGCTCGGAAACATACTGGGAGCCAATGTAGGTCTTTCAAGACCGGTGTTATATGGTCTCGGCGGCCGCTCCCAGTCACCAGTCTAGCTGCCGCATTCTGGATTAGTTGTAGTTTCCGAGTCACCTTCAAAGGTAGCCCCACGTAGAGTGCATTGCAGTAGTCCAAGCGGGAGATAACCAGAGCATGCACCACTCTGGCGAGACAGTCCGCAGGCAGATAGGGTCTCAGCCTACGTACCAGATGGAGCTGGTAAACAGTTGCCCTGGACACAGATTTAACCTGTGCCTCCATGGACAGCTGTGAGTCCAAAATGACTCCCAGGCTGCGCACCTGGTCCTTCAGGGGCACAGTTACCCCATTCAGGACCAGGGAATCCTCCACACCTGCCCGCCTCCTGTCCCCCAGAAACAGTACTTCTGTCTTGTCAGGATTCAACCTCAATCTGTTAGCCGCCATCCATCCTCCAACCGCCTTCAGACACTCACACAGGACCTTCACTGCCCTCACTGGTTCTGATTTAAAAGAGAGGTAGAGCTGGGTATCATCTGCATACTGATGAACACCCAGCCCAAACCTCCTGATGATCTCTCCCAGTGGCTGCATGTAGATGTTGAAAAGCATGGGGGAGAGGACAGAACCCTGAGGCACCCCACAAGTGAGAGCCCAGGGGTCTGAACACTCATACCCCACCACCACTTTCTGAACACGGCCCAGGAGGAAGGAGCGGAACCACTGTAGGACAGTGCCCCCAGCTCCCAGCCCCTCAAGACGGTTCAGAAGGATGTTATGGTCGATGGTATCAAACGCCGCTGAGAGATCCAGCAGAACTAGGAAACAGCTCTCACCTTTGTCCCTAGCCCGCCGGAGATCATCAACCAGTGCGACCAAGGCAGTTTCAGTCAAGTAGCAAGAAGATTCAGTAGCAAGAAGATACTGAATGTAAGGAGGCCAATATCTATGTCCTCTGGTGTTGAAAACAATATATATATATATATATATATATATATATATATATATATATATATATATATATATGCTTTCGTAGATTTTCACGGGTACAGGAATGCAGGTTTTGGTGTCCTCGGGTGTCTTCCCGTGTAAAAGTTGGGGTGTCTAGGCGACGTTTCGACGAGGTCTCACTCGTCATCTTCAGGCTGGTGCTTTCGGCTTCTTGTTACTGGAACAGAGCAGGATCTCAGTGTTTGAGTTCCTATAAATACTGTTGAGGGGGTGTGGTGTATAGCCTCCAATGTTCTGGGCAGAGAGGAAGTTCCCAGGCTAGTGTGCCTTTTCTTCTTTTGTTCCTTAATTACTTGAGGGATATCTTGAGTGATTTCTTGAGTGATATCCTGAGTACCACTTAGGTGGGTCATTAGGTGTGGATTAGTTGCTAAAGTCTTTGTGTCTTGACCTCTTGAACTTTGTGAAGAGTTTTTCTGAGAAGATGGCTGTACTGCACTTAGTTGTGCTCTGGCTTGGCTTCGTGTATAGGGGCGAGCTGTGGTTTTGTGGCCTGTGTCAGCCAGATCTGTGTAGGGATTGCACAAGTGCCCATTAATGAAGCCTTGACAGCCATTCAAAACAAATACAATCCCCCCGAATACATCTTGGACCTGACCAACCACTGCCTAACCAACACGTACTTCATCCACAATGGACAAAGATACAAACAGATAGAAGGAGCACCTATGGGATCACCCCTCTCACCGGTCATCGCAAACCTGTACATGGAACACTTTGAAACCAATGCTTTAGACAAGTCAGAACACAAACCCAAACTTTGGCTCAGATATGTTGACGACACCTTTGTAATTTGGCCACACGGGAAGGAAAAACTGGATAGCTTCCTCACACATCTCAACAGCCTACACCCCAAAATACAATTCACTATGGAAATAGAAGCCAACAACCAACTTCCCTTCCTTGACGTCCTAATCTACAAAAAACCTGATGGCTCCCTAGGACACACTATCTACCGGAAAAAAACACACACCAACCGCTACTTACATGCACAATCACACCACCACCCTGCACAAATAAACTCCGTAGCCAAGACTCTCATCTCCAGAACCAAACGCCTGGCTGACAAAGACCACTTGACAACTGAGTTACAGAATCTCTCAAATGTGTTAATTGCCAATGGATACCAGCAAAACAGGGTTACGAAGCTAATCCAAAAAGAAACACCCCCCAAAAACCAAGACACAGAAGAAAACAATGGCATGGCCCTCCTTCCTTATATCAAGGGCACTACAGATAAAATTAGCAAAATCCTCCATAAACACAATATCAAAACAGCCTTTTGCACCAACCAAAAAATAGCCAATATCCTCAGAAACCCCAAGGATAAAATCCAGTTGGAAAACCAAGGGGTCTATGAAATACCCTGCAAAGTCTGCCCAGCCACGTACATTGGACAAACAAACAGACGAATAAATGCACGTATCGCAGAACACAAGAATGCCGTCAAAAAAGAAGAAAAAACTTCCTCTCTTTTCCAACACATGAAAGAAACAGGACACGAAATTAATTTTGCAGATTCCAAATTGCTCTTTAACATGGAACATCACCACAAGAGAATAATCATGGAAGCCATCGAGATAGAGAAACACCCTCACAACATGAACAAGCGTGACGACACATCCCGCTTGCCAGACATCTGGAAATTAGCCCTCCCCACAAAAACTGACACCAGATCCAGAGGCACACAGAACGCCATCACCAATCAACCACACCAGACCCAAACCCAGACCCTCTCCACAGATAAATTACAGACACCATCCAGTAGCCAAACCATGGTGGCACCTCCGGATGCTGCACCCCCCTGCAATCCCTACACAGATCTGGCTGACACAGGCCACAAAACCACAGCTCGCCCCTATACACGAAGCCAAGCCAGAGCACAACTAAGTGCAGTACAGCCATCTTCTCAGAAAAACTCTTCACAAAGTTCAAGAGGTCAAGACACAAAGACTTTAGCAACTAATCCACACCTAATGACCCACCTAAGTGGTACTCAGGATATCACTCAAGAAATCACTCAAGATATCCCTCAAGTAATTAAGGAACAAAAGAAGAAAAGGCACACTAGCCTGGGAACTTCCTCTCTGCCCAGAACATTGGAGGCTATACACCACACCCCCTCAACAGTATTTATAGGAACTCAAACACTGAGATCCTGCTCTGTTCCAGTAACAAGAAGCCGAAAGCACCAGCCTGAAGATGACGAGTGAGACCTCGTCGAAACGTCGCCTAGACACCCCAACTTTTACACGGGAAGACACCCGAGGACACCAAAACCTGCATATATATATATATATATATATATATATATATATATATATATATATGCAGGTTTTGGTGTCCTCGGGTGTCTTCCCGTGTAAAAGTTGGGGTGTCTAGGCGACACGGGAAGACACCCGAGGACACCAAAACCTGCATTCCTGTACCCGTGAAAATCTACGAAAGCATATATATATATATATGCTTTCGTAGATTTTCACGGGTACAGGAATGCAGGTTTTGGTGTCCTCGGGTGTCTTCCCGTGTAAAAGTTGGGGTGTCTAGGCGACGTTTCGACGAGGTCGAAACGTCGCCTAGACACCCCAACTTTTACACGGGAAGACACCCGAGGACACCAAAACCTGCATATATATATATATATATATATATATATATATATATATATGGAGATAAAATGAGGACTTCATAAATTCTACTTGATTCCAAGGCTGCAATGAAGCAGTAAATTCTGGTGCAAATGTAAGAAATGGCTCGCTTCATATATTACCGCAAATGAATGCTGTGGCAATTCTATCAATTGCAACCTTTAAGGAACTCTCCTCACAGGCTTAAGCTCAAAAATCTGTAAAAAAAAAATGTATGTAAGTGTCTGGGCAGGCTTATGAAGTGAGCACCTTTACCTTTGATGAGGAGACCCATGCAAAGGTAGACCTTCAGAAACAGAATCAAGTCACAGGGATGTCTCTGTCCAATGAAGGACCAGCCCTGTTTGCACATTAGTCTTCCAGTTACAGTTCCATGCATAAGTAGGCAAGCATGGATACCAAGAGGACTAGTCCACAAAACATTAGCCTTGCTTATTAGCAAACCATTTATTTGCAGCTGCCAACCTTCTCCAATACAGATAGAGGGCTTGAAAGAAAGGCAGAGCCTTCTCTCATTTGCACTGTTGCATGCAGAACTTAACAATGGGAGAGACTCCTGCTGCTTCTTACCTTCAAAGCAGAATGTAAATGAGACTTCATGGTGGGAACACGAATCCTACTTGTTGCCAGCCAGCAAGCAGATGTAAAGGTAGTATGTAAAGTTGGCATGTGTTTTATTCTATAATTGAAGCCTCCAATGTATATTTTTAAAGGTTGGTTTTATTCATTTGGGGAGGTTAAACTGTTTCTAATACTACTACTACTACTACTACAAATAATAATAATTAATTTTATTTATACCCTGCCCTCCCCGGCCAGAGCAGGGCTCAGGGCGGCTGACACCAATAAAATCACAGTAAAAACATAATAGGGGAGGAGGGAACCAATTTAAAATACAGATTAAAATGCAATTTAAAATGCAGCCTCATTTTAAAAGTAGCTGATAGATCAAGACCATAAGGGAAGGGAAACATAAGGGTTGCTTTTCTAGTGTTGCTTTTTATCGACAATTTTAATTATTGGTTTTATTCTTGACAAACTACTTATAGGTTTTATTTACTATTAAGCAGAACATAATTTTGATTTTTTTATAAAAAATGTGTTTAGATTAGACTAGGATAGGTTCTGATGAAAATTATCTAGCTAGAAGCAAGGATAAATTATAAAGTTGCTTCCTTCTCTCCCACACAGATCTATTGTTGCTGGCACCCATATGTCTTAAGAGGCAATGGGCTGCACCTCCAGGGATGAAGTAAAACCACTGCATTAGCAGTGCCAAAGTGATCTCCCTGGGGTGCAAGCCTGGGCAATGTGTATGGAGGTCCTGGGCTGCCCAGATGACAAGACCTCCCCCCCTCTCGGCCTCACTGATGTGGTCCAAAGGAAAGCAGAGAAATACCTTTGGCACCAGCTTGGCTGCAGGAGTTGCTGGAAGGAAGTACATAAAGGCACCATCCAAGCATCTTAGGGAATCCACTCTGGATTTGTGTAGGGTTTACTTCTGAGACCCATTGACTGCCCTCACCTGGTTTAGCCAGCCAGCTGCGTTTCCCATGGTTTGACTGCTATCACATGCTAACACCTTCTAGGAGCCACAGGTGAGAGCCGAGTGCAGGATGGGGACCAAAGGTGGGCAAACTACCTCAGAAGGAGCATGATGTGTTCCCCCACCAGAGTTACTACCCCCTCCCCAAACACCCAATAATGCTTAATATTAACACTGCTATTCCTCTTTTGCAACTCTACACACACTCAAGATTTTGTCCAGCACGAATGTAACCAGTACAAGGGTATCACAACTGAATTCCATATAAAAGTTGAAAGACCCAGATCAGAATGCCTTAGCATGGCTGGCTTTGATTCCAAGCTAGTTTATGCAGTGCTGTGCTCTTACAATGCAGAACCACATTTCACAATTCAATCACGGGAGATTAGGGATCAGAATAAAGTCATATGGCAACCAAATTAACTGTTCTGCTAACGCTAACACAGAGAAAAAGTAAGGCTTTTCTTAACTTTGCTGTCACACATCCTAGAGTACAGCAACATTGATATTCAGATAATGCACTGTTCATTTCTAAATTGCTGTTTTGAGGTCAAACATCAGTAGAGGGCAACTACATTATATCCTGTGTGTTTTTTAAAGTTTTATAATATGTGCTAGAGAAGCACTATTCAGTGACTCTGCCTGGTTTTTAAAGCACCAAATTTAACTTGATTTTGTAAATGGGAACATCCAATAAAATTTTACTATGTGTTTAGCTCTCATTAAAGATGAAAACCAGCAGTAAAGATC
The DNA here is from genome assembly GCF_964234715.1 of Podarcis melisellensis. NCBI lineage: Eukaryota > Metazoa > Chordata > Lepidosauria > Squamata > Lacertidae > Podarcis > Podarcis melisellensis. The sequence goes on from NC_138544.1 coordinate 49,529,560, forward strand.
ACTACCCAAAAATAAAAGTCAGAACACAACCAAACCTGTATTTGGACTTACAGTATGTCTTTTTATAGACCTCATCCTTATCTCCAATATCAAATAGATATGATCTGGATATGTACAATAAGGGGAACAGTCTGTTCACAGGCAAAATTACAGTTCACTGAACACTGTTTTCAAGTATTACTTGAATGACTGAAAACCAACATAATAGTGGCATTTGTGTGTTTGACAGCTAGCTTCCCTGGAACAAACAGGCACCAACTGAATTTATGGTTCACATAACAGACTGGAACCCAGCTGAAACCTCAAGGGCCACCTATTTCTGCTATCTGTTACTACAAAAAAACGTGAGAGTGGAGAGAAGAGCTGGCAATGGGAAAGATAGTTGGGAGAGGCTGGCTGCAAGTTTTACCAAGCAGGCTGTGTTCAAGTCACACAGGAAACACAGGGTGATATTGCTAGAAATCATTTCCCTTAAAAACAATTTGAACTCCAGGTTCTGGCCCACATTCAACAAGTACCACATATTGTATAAATTACATCATTATGGGGATCATAATTTTCCTGCATATTTTCCTTCAGCTATCCTTTTACTTAAAATACAGAACATGGACTATGGTACAGTGGTACCTCGGGTTAAGTACTTAATTCGTTCCGGAGGTCTGTACTTAACCTGAAACTGTTCTTAACCTGAAGCACCACTTTAGCTAATGGGGCCTCCTGCTGCTGCTGCGCCGCCAGAGCACGATTTCTGTTCTCATCCGGAAACAAAGTTCTTAACCCGAGGTAATATTTCTGGGTTAGCAGAGTCTGTAACCTGAAGCATATGTAACCTGTGGTACCACTGTACTGAGTTTGTTTCCTTCTGTTGACTTCAATAGAGCTGACGGCACTGCTAGTCAAGAGATGCCAGTAACAGCACAAGAAGGATGCTTCTATTAAGAAACTATGTAACCTTGCAAATAATTCCCAGAATCATGATCAGACCACGAACAGCTTAGGATACCTGAATATATTGATGACAGTCATCTTCAACACATCAACGGTTTGGGGAAAAACAGAATCACACCAACTACCTTCCAATATAACAAGTGTCACAGCCTGGAAACAATTCCAACTCAATGCAAATAACCAGATTACTAGCTATCTAGAATCCGGTTTGTGAGGAACACAGAAAGTTGTCTTATGCCAAGCCAGAACATTAGTCTATCTTGCTCAGCCTTGCTTATGCTGACCTGAAGGAGCTGTCCAGGTAAGAGTCATTCACAGCTCTAACTGGAAATTGTCTGGGATTGTAGATACAGTATTTTGTATGCAAAACTGTGTGAGCCCAACATAAACTTAAGATATAACATTACATTGACTGTGTATTTCTTCCAACCAATGCTGTAAGGCACAAGAGAATAAGGAGAGTGACACGGCTAGGACAGAAGCAAATGCCACCCTATTATTGGGCAATCCTTCTCCCACTTCCCATCCTGTGCTGCAATTTACAGTACAGTGCAGGGAGAACATAATTCCCTAGCTGCATAGACAGTAGAGCAAAGCCATGAGCTTCCTTTCCCTGACTCCAGAAAAAGGAGCAAGCTTTGCTAAGGAGAGCAGTTTTCACGTTAATTCTATTGTGAGGAAAGAGCTGCCTCATTCCCAGTATGTATGTACCTGGCTGAATCTGGTGACTTCCTTATTAGTGTTACTGAGCACAGTTAGCCATTTAACTTTGTGTATAAAAGGACCCAGATTTCAGCATGTTGTAAGTTGTTGGAAATGGGCCACTGGTCATTATCAGGAAAAAGGGGGTTGTGGCAGAACTGTGGAGTTATCTGAACACTTTGAGAAGAGCTCATCTGAGAAGAAGACTTGGAGGGTTGCCAGACTTCAAGACTCTAAGTTGTTGCAAAACTCTGTGCAAATTGTCTTAGAACTCGCAAGTGAACACTGGAGTACAGAAACCCCTCTTGGACCAGAAGGAGAAAAGCCTTCTTGTGACCTGTATATAGTGGTACCTTGGTACTCGAACGGCTTGCCTCCCAAACAAATTGGCTCCCAAACACCGCAAACCCGGAAGTAAGTGTTCTGGTCTGCAAACGTCTTTCGGAAGCCGAACATCCGACGCGGCTTCCGCTTGAGTGCAGGAAGCTTCTGCAGCCAATCGAAAGCCGCGCCTTGGATTTCAAACAGTCTCAGGAGTTGAATGGACTCCCAGAATGGATTAAGGTCGAGAACCAAGGTACCACTTTATAGTGTGTAACTATGGAGTGTTTGTTTTATGTGTGCCAAGTAGAACAACTCTGCTTAAAACAAGTGTTTTGTGTTGGTGGGCTTAACAGCTTTAGTGAAGCTTCCATGGTGCATGTACAGAGAGCAAGATTTATGGGTTGAAGATAAACACACACCCTAACAACCTTCGTCCATTTTCAAGCAATCCCTCCAAGCATCAACTCTCCTTAAAGATGATGGGCAAGTGAGGTTGAGAAATTACGGTAAATTTTTTAAAGGTTCAGTCTTATGTTGCTAAGGAGGGGGAGTCTGTATCAGGTGTCCATTAGAAAGAGGGCAACTTCGTACTGTATCAGATTAGATTATGAGCCTTTTAGATTTACAAGGTACCCGTATTTTTCGCTCTATAAGACGCACCAGACCACAAGACACACCTAGTTTTTGGAGGAGGAAAACAAGAAAAAAAATATTCTGAATCTCAGAAGCCAGAACAGCAAGAAGGATTGCTGCGAAGTGAAAGCAGCAATCCCTCTTGCTGTTCTGGCTTCTGGGATAGCTGTGCAGCCTGCATTCGTTCCATAAGATGCATACATATTTCCCCTTACTTTTTAGGAGGGAAAAAGTGAGTCTTATAGAGCAAAAAATATGGTATGCTTTGATCACACAGGTGTTCACAGCTGTCAGATGCTAATACTTTCTTTTAAAAACTTTCCTTTTTAAAAAATAAAAAGCAAACTGCCAAGTAACCAAGTTCAATCTAACTGAACTGCCAAGTTCAGTTTTTGTTTTTCAGGGGGTGGGGGAAAAGTACCCAGCATGCTCAGTTAGATTGTGGTTACCTGCCCCCAAGCAATTGGGTTAGAATGGGCTAGAATTTTAAAGAAAGAATCACACACTGCTCTCCTACAAGGTAATGGGGAGGTCTGTCAGCAGAACAGAGAATTGCTGGAACGCAATCATAAAGTGTGAAATAAAATGAGCTTGCAAGAACCACTCACAAAAGTCATTAGTATTAGTCACAGCTGTCAGAAGGAGCGAAGGAAACTCTGTAGCAAGTCCGAGTGACAGGTCTGTTATTTCGCTCTCATGGTAGGGATTCCCTCCTTGCCAGTTCAAAACATTTCACGTGAACTAGGATGGAACCAGACTGTTAGTGCTGAGAGAGAGAGAGAGAGAGAGAGAGAGAGAGAGAGAGAGAGAGAGAGAGAGAGATGGTAGAGCAGCTTTTAAACTAATCATTCTGAGAAAGTTGATAGGTACTGACGAGCATTTAGTTCTGGACAAAATCATCCCTAAAAGACAAGGATGGAAATGTTTATGACTGTAAAAATAGGAGAGAGGTAGTAGGCAATAAAAGTACAGTAGGATATGATAGCGATTCCAAAGAGGCCAAAGTGCATTAGGGAAAGACACATGTGTCAGACACATTTGGAGAGAGATGCTGTGTATCGGTGCTCTTATGCAAATACAAGAAGCCTACAAACCAAGACGGGAAGCTAGAGAGCACAGATATAGTTGCCATAATGGAAGCCTGGTGGAATGGATGGGACCAATGAGACACAGTTGTCTCTGGAGGAAGGATAGGAAGGAGTGTAGCAGGGGTGGTGTTACTTTATAAAGAAATAATAATAATAATAATAATAATAATAATAATAATAATAATAATAATGGGTGGTGCTATTGTTTTTGTTTGTCCCTGCAGTATGTATTTTTATATTGCAACTCATCTGTGATCCTTGGTTTTAAGGGCAGTATAGACATTTAATAAATAACCAATACCAATAATGTAATGCATCAAGCAACTCCTTAGAGTCCAACAAAGTAGAAATCTCAGAAGGGGCATTGTGGGTAGCAATATCAGACCCAAAAATAAGACATTGCCAGTGCTTTCAAAGAAATCAAGTGATGCCTCAAATGAACATTCAGCCCTGGGTCTTTAAAAAGAAGGTTATAAGTCCAGCTCTTAAGAAAATGCCAAATCTGCCACTTGCTCTTCAAAGCTTGGAAAGCAGGACGACAGTGAGCTGGAGATGGATTGAGAGATGGGCGTAGCATCTACCACACACCCTTCACAGTGCTGATCCAGACGCTTCTCACTCACAAATCCATTTCCCCATGGTTGCCTACAATATATCATCTCTGTGCCCCCCAAAACATTTTATTGTGCATTTTTTTCATTGTAATGCTGAAGAATTTCCCCGCTGGAAGATAACAGGTACAAGAAATAAATATAATTGCGCCTTTCTTTGCTCTGCTGTGCTCCAGAAGCAGACATCCTGAATGCCTTACTGGGCCTGCAATAGTATATTACCCTGGCAAGAGAGACCTATTGCTCCTTAAGATCTGTGTAAAAGTGGGAGGATGGTCCACTAGGGCAAGTTGGGCACCACTCCACCAAGTTCAGCCTGCCTTCAGTGAGCCTCCACCTGTCTACTGCCTTAGTCTAGGAAGCGGCACTGGCCATCAGCACCCTCCTCCATAGTCTTGGTGTTGCCCCTTGTAGAACAGCAGGGAGGGGAATAGAGACAAAACTAGAATTAGTTGGCTCCGTCTGTCATTTACTTTAGCCTCCACAGGTAATACATTATGGTTGTGCTTGCAGTCAATATAAAAAAGCATGGGTGATATACTGCAGTGCACACCAATAAATAAAGAGAAGCTATCATGACTGGATGCTGAGAACCACAAGCCTACTCAAGGAGACTCGCCCAGGCAATTCTTAAGGGTCCATTGCAGAGCTGGTACTGAGAGAGAGAGAGAGAGAGAGAGAGAGAGAGAGAGAGAGAGAGAGAGAGAGAGAGAGTTGCCTGCAGCTTTTCAAACAGGGGCTGCAGTGACACTGCAGCCCAGAGTGGCTGGGGAGGTCCAGCCAGATGGGCAGGGTATAAATAATAAAATTATAATTATCATAATCATCCCTTGCCTTGGCACTTTTCTCATGGCATAGCCTTGCTGCTTTGCTGTGTTGTTGTTCTAGTATGTATGCTTTGATCCCAATTTTATTGTTATTCACGTCCAAGGGTTCTTATGATGGGTCCATTTGGTGGGATGGGAATTTTAGTATGTTAATTGTTGAATTTATACCTGGAACTTCCTCCTGAAGGTGTCCAGGATAGCAAACTTCTTAAGGGAAAAAAACCATTCTAAGAATAGAATGGTTAAAAATATTCTAAAAGCAGTTACAACTATAAACAATATTCTTTAGCCACGAATTGCCCGGGCAAACTAGAATGTTTTCAGATTCTTCCTGAGAGTTAATAAGGAAAGAGATAGATGCACCTCACTAGGGAGATCATTGCACAAATAGGGAATCAACACTTAAAAGCTTCTGTCATGGGTCAATGCCAACTGGGAAGGCCCAATGGTGACACCACCATCAAGGCCTTACTTGCAAACCACAGAGTCCAAGATGTCTGATACTGGGGAAGACATTTGTAGGTATTTGAGTCCCAAGTCATTTAGGACTTTATGTGCTAGTGCTAACACCATAAATTGGGTTCACTGGCAGCCAGGGCAGTGCATTCAGGACCAGTGCTGCATGATCCTCTCTCGCTGCCTCCATTCACCAACCCAGCATCTGCATTCTGAACAAGCTACAGCCTCTGGACAGTCTTCAAGGGCAGAACTAGTCTAAGATGGATATTAACACTTCTAGCCAAGAAGCTACTTGAGATTCCAGTGATAGGTTGGAACAAATGGAGAATTAGGACAGTAGGTGTACAGATGTGCTCAATCCATTATGAAAGCAGTGTGGGCTGGTTGGAAAATAGCTGTTTTCTGTTCTGTGGTGCAGAACCACCCAACAGTGATATCTATTCATTCTCTTACTCATTCTGGATCATCTCTTTTTGTTTTCAGTCCTTTGTTGCATGGTATTATTTCTGAACTTTGACAGGCTTCTTTGCAGCAAATTCAGTCATACAGAAAGCTTTTGTCTTTAATTAAATATCTTAAATTATGAAAGGGGGGGAAGTAAACCACTTTTTCAATAGAAATTGTAACTAGCTAGGGCGTTTGTAGAAGCAGCTGTTGTAGGGATTTAATCGTTCACTTAACAAATTCAATTGAAATGCTAACATTTAAGCCATGACTACTATGACTCTTCTCAAACAATCTTTCATTGAACTTTAAGTTGCTACACTGCATAGCAAATTGGGATGCTTCACTGTGTTCTGTTGTTATTATTATAAGCAGACTCTTATTCATCCTAAGGTCCCAGACAGTGGTCATCCCCGCCCCAGCCATCTGTGACATTAGAAACTGGCCCTGGGGACTTGTACAAACACAAAAAGTATGCGACATATTGCTTAGCTGCTGCAGCTTCCCAGTGAATGGAAAGCAAGGTTCTGCCTATCTTATTTCTGCAAAAGAATTAAATCACACAGATGGGGGGGAATAAGGCAGGAGTGGGCTGGGAAAGGCAGAAAGCTAGCAACTCCACCTGTAGAGCACTGAAGCCTACTTCAGTAAGCCAACCCCAATTTTCACACAACAGGAAGTTTGATGCTGGTGGAAAACACACACAAAATAGCTTCATCTCTAACACCAGTTATATATTACATCATTGTTGTTTTATTCTGTTTGTAAACCACTTTGAGGGTTTTGTTTTGTTTTGTTACAATCAAGCAGTGTATAAAGTATATGAAATGAAATAAGTATGCATCTGTAATTCCTATTTTTGCCTTTTGAAGGAACTTGTCTTTATAAATTTCATAAACATGAACAGTACCATTTTATGAACCAAGCTATGCATAATATATTTAACGTTCTTAGTGTAGCAGAGTTAAGTTTAGGTTTGCTAAGTATTGCAAACCTAACTATTTTAATAGTTCTGGTTTTGTCTTGAAAAGAGGGAAGGGAGTTCATGAGTTTTACTCACATCAAGAGTTACACAAACTTAAATAATAATTTGATCAGTATTTGCATATTAAAACATACCATGATCATCAAAAGGTATCCAAGCCAAACTGTCAGCTGCATGACAACTGCTTTCCTAGACTGCAAAACTCGGAATGCTCCCCTATGTACCAAAACGAGCTTCTTCAAGAAAGTTACACAAGATTTCTTCCCAACATCTAGTTTCTATTTGTAGGGAGTTTAAAAATAAACAATGGGACCACACTTGAAGTAATAAATGTTACAGTGTCACTGTAACTAAATATTTTTATACAGAGCAATGAAGAAATACCAAAAGTGTGTGTGTGTGTGCATGTGTTAGCTATGAGTATGACTTACTGAGCAGAACCTGCCCTTTTCTGGGATGGGTGGAAGTATCAGAATAGTGTTCTAGGCTCACAAAATGAGAGGCACATAATGCTTTCCCTCTGTTTCTCTCCTTTGACTATCAAAATTGTTCAAGAGTCGCAAGCTTTCAAGACTCATAAACCTCTCTTCAGGTGCTGAGATCTAACCTAAAGATGGTGAAATGTCTTACACATCCAACAACTGTCTGGTAGCTAGCCAGGAATATCAACAAAAAGGGGCATGTTGTGTTCCATTTGAAGAGGCATTGCCACTTTTCCAGCATTCCAAGGCAAATGTTGTGTACTAATGAAATTGCAGTTCGTTTTCCCAGATAGCGCAACAACTACACCTGTCTTGTGGCTTGCTAATGTGAATAGCATTCAGCTCCTATTTCTTATTTTGGATAAATATATCCATATTGTATGTATGACCTGTGATAAGAATGGTGGCAGGTAATTTAACTGCACCATTTCAGTCTCTCTTTAGCTTTCTTTTTATATACAGTTATTAAACGCTTTAGAATAGCCTTCCCCAACCTCGTGCGTTCCAGAAGTTTTGAACTACAGCTCCCATCAGCCCCAGCTGATGGCTGATGGGAGTTGTGGTCCAAAACCTCTGGCGGACACCAGGCTGGGGAAGGCTGCTTTAGACGCCACAGACCTGCCCCTTGTAGTGAGGTTCTGCTTGTATTATCTTTGCATTTCTGTTTGCTTATTTTATTTTATATGACACTTTTCAAAGGAGACTTCTCTCAACATGCCTTACAGTTAGCATAACAATAACATTTAAAGCAAACATCCAAAATGCGTTTAACTTTAGACCAGCAGCAAAGTCTAACTTTTAAAAGGTGACCACCAAGGCTACCCTGTTGGTGTTTTTTTGAAGGCTGTGTGCATTCTCTCAACAGCAATGGGTTGCATGTGCATATTTGGTGCAAAACTATTGGCTAGCACTATCATCTTTGGCTGAGGACTAAATTATACACAGTGCTTAATACATACATAAAAACAGATGCCAGTATCACCTTCAGTTTGGAAGCATCTTCCCTAATCCCAGTTTATGGGAGCTCTCAGTTGCCTCAGTGACAAGAGAGATGTACACTTTCATATGTTCATCATTTATTCCAGGGTTAGGCCTTGGCTTTCAAAAATGGATGGTGGGGCACAAAAATAACATGGCAATCCTAGCTGTGCCTACTCAGAAGTAAGTACTACAGAATTCAATAGGGCTTGTTCTTGGGTAAATGGGGTTAGGACTTCAGCCTAAGTATGGCATGCATTCAGGTAGGGAAATGTGGCTTTGGGATTCAAACTTTAACCCCACTTCTTGCTTGAGCAGGAAGTGCAACAATAACTTTTGAGTTAGACAGGAATAGCTTTACTTACACTGCCTTGCAAGCCTGGAAGCATTAATGCCCCCAGCCCAAGATTTTAAAAGGTGTAAATTAATACAATGCATTTCTTCCCTCCTTAACAGGGCATAAGATTCCGCGGACCTCTGAGATTTACAGCAGAGTAAAAGTGCAGAGGATTACACTCCGAGGAGCAGAACTAACGGTGTGAATACGGATTCTGTCCAGTCATGGGACTTGGACGATGAGAAGGCTAGATGAAGCTTGACAACAATTCATTACATGATGTAGTATATGTGCACGAACGCAGAGAGCGCTCCATTGCAAACCAGGACGCCCAACTTCCAGAAGTTAACTAGGGAACCAGAAACGGGTGCTTGCAATCGTGCCGTGCAACAAAGCCCCGATTACAAGATGAAGCGCACCTCTAATTGCACAGATAAGGCGCTTGCACGTCTTAGACCGTCCTCTGCTCACACTCAAGCAGAAAACCCCAAGGGACGTTTCCTTTGAGCCTCCACTATTACATGTGTTCTCATGTAGGCGATGTATCGATTTCAAGGTTTCCCCCCTTGAATCGGCTGGTTCAGCAAATGATCGCAAGCAGATTGGTGGAAGGCGAGCGTGCTCTGCACAAAGTGGGGGAGGGGGAGAGGGGTGTCCAGTCCTAAAAGGCAAGGAACCCCACCCCTGGCAACAAAAACACCCCCAGAAGCTTCCGAATTCGGGTCGCCCACTGATCTTGGGGTTGCCCAGTCTGCTCTTCCAAACTCTCCACGAGGGATCGATTCTAAGACACGCACCCCCGCCCCTGACACTGCTGTTTTACGCGCTACAGCTACAGGCGTTTCCCCCGCGACCGCGCGCAGGCAGAGAATCCCGACCTGCGCGGTACCTGAACACATTCTGGCAAAGGCGAGCCCAAACTGCAGGCAAAACAGCAGGGCGGCGGCGTAGAAGCCCTGCGCCGTCCCGCAAAGAAGGTGGCAGCAGCCAAGAAGACCATTACGCGGCGGGCGCCGGCCCTCCTTCCTCTCCCCCCCCCGCCCCCCCCCGCCCGCCCGCTCGCCCGCCTTTGCACCACAACTTTCCCAAGGCAACGCTGCCCCTACCTTGGCTCCTTTGCCGCTGGGGCAGCGGACGCTGTTGGAGACTCCGGCCGTCTGGTTCATCTCGGCAAGTTCGCTGGGGGGGGGGGGGGAGGTGCGCGCGCTGCTCCAAAGTTTTCCCGGCGCGCTTTCTCCTGGCGGGAGGGCGGCCAGATAAGAGCTGCTGGCCCTCAGCCCTTCCTTCTCTCGCCGTCTAACGTGACCACCCCGTGGAGGAATCTGCAGTCGCAACCGGCGCAGCCGCCGAGCTGCCTCCTCGAGCCCGAAGGGAGAGCCGCGCGCTTTCAGCGGGAGGAGGAAGCCCCGCGAATGGAAAACCCGGAGGCGCTCTCTCGCACGAGGGAGCGAGTCGTCCCTCAGAACTGCAGGGAAAGGGGGCTCTTTCGCCCAGCAAAACGGCTTGCCTGCTCTTTGGGTTGGGGGGGGGGCGGGGAGATTAACCTCCACAGGGGCCAATGCCAGAAGTTTTGGAGGGGGAAAGAGGGGGGGGGAGACGAGCTGCTGCCTTCGTCTCCTCAGGAAGCCGAGCTGAGGCCCAGAAACGTGCGCCTCAGGAACGCTCTTCAAGGAAATGGGTCCATTTCCCACCCTCGGGGCAGCGCCATTTCCGCCTCCTCTTAAATAAAAAAATACGCCCCAGACAGGAGTCTTTATGTCCGCGGAAGCTCTGAGGGTTAAACAAGTGTGTCCCCCCCCCCGGCGGGCGGTTCTCTCAGCTTGGGGCGCTGCCTCTCACTCACTCGCTCTCTCCCTCCCTCCGCCGCTGCCTCTGAGGCGAGGCTGCTTCCTCGGGACTGTCAGGAGGAGGCGGCGGCGGCGGCACGCGCGCCAGGCTCCCTCCTTGCCAGGCGGCGGCGCCTCTGCCAAAGCCGCGCGCGGGAGAGGGAGACGGGCTGAGGCGATATTAGTGGGAACATCTGCAGCTGCTACTGTATAGCCAGCCCTTTCCTAGCTACTTTAATGCGTGCGTGTGTGCGCGCGCGCACTCTCCCTCGAACTCTCCCGCCCTTTTCTCTTATGGGTTTCCAGCCCTCCCCGCGGGAGGAATTCCTCAATGAGCGGCTCCCGCGCGACCGACCCAGCGCTGGCCAGAGTCAAGCGAGACGGCGCCGAGGCGGGACGAGGAGCAGAGACAACCGAGTTACAGATAGGTAGCCGTGTTGGTCTGCCATAGTCAAAACAAAAAAAATTTCCTTCCAGTAGCACCTTAAAGACCAACTAAGTTAGTTCTTGGTATGAGCTTTCGTGTGCATGCACACTTCTTCAGATTCTTCAGATATCTGAAGAAGTGTGCATGCACACGAAAGCTCATACCAAGAACTAACTTAGTTGGTCTTTAAGGTGCTACTAGAGACAACCGAGTTCAGGAAGAAATTTCCTCTGGCTACATTGGCCACCTGCCCTAAGAACTAGAACCCGCGCACGCACTCACCCCTCCGATGCTGGCCCATGCAAATCTTATTTATTAATCTTTTCCAGCACACTTTCCAAAGACTTATAGCGTGCTTTTCTTATGCAGGGTTGCATTAGAATAAATGCTGCTGGGCTCAATGGGATTTGGTATTCCCAGATACGTGTGCGCGTGGCAACAGGTTTTTGAAAACCTGTAAGCATGCGCAGAGCTGGATTTTGCGAAGAGCTCTAGCTAAGGGGTAGAGATTTTACTTTCTTGGGCTCCATGATCACTGCAGATGGTGACAGCAGTCACGAAATTAAAAGACGCCTGCTTTTTGGGAGAAAAGCAATGACAAACCTGGACAGCATCTTAAAAAACAGAGACATCACCTTGCCAACAAAGGTCCCTATAGTTAAAGCTGTAGTTTTCCCAGTAGTGATGTATGGAAGTGAGAGCTGGACCATAAAGAAGGCTGATCGCCAAATAATTGATGCTTTTGAATTATAGTGGTGGAGGAGACTCTTGAGAGTCCCATGGACTGCAAGAAGATCAAACCTATCCATTCTGAAGGAAATCAGCCCTGAGTGCTCACTGGAAGGACAGATCCTGAAGCTGGGGCTCCAATAATTTGGCCACTTCATGAGAAGAGAAGACTCCCTGATAAAGATCCTGATGTTGGGAAAGATGGAGGGCACAAGGAGAAGGGGACAACAGAGGACAAGATGGTTGGATAGTATTCTCGAAGGTACCAGCATGAGTTTGACCAAACTGCGGGAGGCAGTGGAAGACAGGAGTGCCTGACGTGCTCTGGTCCATGGGATCACGAAGAGTCGGACACAACTAAATGACTAAACAACAACAACAAAGGCGTAGAACACCTGCTTTGTATGCAGAAGGTCCTAGAGGTTTGATCCCTGGCATCTCCCCTACCTGAAACCCTGGAGAGTCACTCCCATTCCGTGAAGACAAGACTGAACTAGATGGACTCTGTAAAAGGCAGCTTTCTATGTATATTGTTAAAAATGCAGGGGGGCGGGAATACCAATATGGCACCCAAACAGGGGGTCCTGTGTTTTTAACAACTGTGTGGCAGTTATCAAGATTGGCAGGTTCTCCACTCATTCAGTACTGCCCAGAGGCTCCTTTGCATCTCCTCACTGACTTCCCATGTCCACATCCTGCAAGGCAGGTGATGGTACTGCAGGGTGATCAGTTGTGAAAGAGAGAGAAGGCTCCTGTCACAAGCGTTATGCGGAATATGAGATGTAGGTGGGCACATCCTGTCACGAGCAAGAGTTTTCCCTCCTGGTGCCAGGTTTAGCAACGCCTCATAAAGTATGTCGCATTCTTTTGCCTGCACCCTTATTTAGGAGTAATTCTGATTAATGGGGCAGTGGTGGGTCTTATTTCCGAGTATGTGTGCATAATATTGTATTGTTAAATATCCTTGTGACCCCTAATACACACACACACACCAGGTAACACTGTGCCCCATTCCAGCCATTGCCCACATTTCTACCTTGTCATGATTTTGTTAACTCAGTCTGCCCCCTGATGTATGTCATACTCTGTGGATGATTCTTGAGGAAAAGCTGCATCTTCTGTGCAACCACTGAAAGAACAGAAATCCTCTTTTCCCAGATGGTTGCCCTAATGGTAGCAGATGTTCTAAACCCCAGATGACAAACTACATCTGCTGAAATGCCCTGTTTAGCACACCTGCATGGGAATCCCATTCTCCTTTGGGTTCCCTCACCATGAGAACATAGAACCCTTTCCAACCCCACCAACACCACAAAGCATTAAACCTTTTCCTTTTATTGAGAGTAAGCCAGGGGTTGTCAATCTTTCTGGGCCCATAGGCAAATCTGTGAGGCAGAAAATCTGTTCTGTCACATACCCACCACAACCAAGCACATACCACAACCTATTCTACTCGCTGCAGTAGAATGCTTCTTTTAAGCATGATTTTTGCAAGGGGAAGGGAGAAGGCCTTTGTAGCAAATATATGCATCTATGGACACCAGGTTGGTAATGCCTGCTCTGAACTGCCCACAAAATGCTTTTTTCCAGATAATAAGAATAGGTGTAAATTTGCAGAGTGGAGTTGAAAAGTTGAGTTGAAAAGAATACCTTCCAAAAGCCCATATTTGGCCTTGACTTCCCAAAACTAAAACATTCAAGTTGCCATTGTCCCCCAATACAGACAGATGCCAACTCAACTCATCAGTTGCTGACTCAAAAGTCCCTTGATAGCTTGGGGCAGAAAGTGCTTTTACAGTTGGAAAGTTCTCTCTAGGCTGCACTAAGCACACTTTCTAGTGAGTAAAATTGCATCCAGCTTGGTGAAATTTACTTCTAAATAGATAAGCTAATGTTCAACTTGAAATTATCTCTTTGTAAGGTAAAACCACTGGGTATGGCATGAAAGGCTGGAAATATTTAGCCATGCCTGGATAGCTCAGTTGGTTAGAACAAGGTGCTGGTAATGTCAAGGTTTCAGGTTTGATCCCCATATGGGACAGCTGCATATTACTGCATTGCAGCGGCTTGGACTAGATGATCCTCAGGGTCCCTTCCAACTCTACAGTTTCATGTTTCCATGCCTGCTATAACTTGTTAAAAGAAAACAGATAACTTTCACATGAAAGCATTGGTCAATTCACACAATTGGGGCTTAATTCTCCATCCAAACAGAATCTGCCCCACCTCATTTATTCACCATAGTTTGTGGGATGGGCCATCCTCTTTTTTGTGAACAGTCTATTACACACTTAAATATATATATTCAAATTACTATATCTTCACAACATCCACCACTTCATATTCCCAAACATCTCCAGAGACAATAGTGATTATGAGAATATTCAACAGAGGAACTACTCATAAACAAGGGGGCTTTGTCAAAGCCTTCCATGACTGTCAATCTCTTCTGGGAAAGTATTATTAGTCTCAGTAATACCCGAGCAACTACACTTTGACCAATAAATCCAGTGGTGGGATACACAAACTGAAAGACTGTGCCATAAATTTGGCGGTTCCTCCCTTCTTTGTACACAGTGTTGTCGGATCTTAGTTATCTGCCATCAGCCAAGATTTAAAGTATGCTGCTCTGGACTCATAGTTTAGTGGTTTGGTATCCATACTTTACTGAGCAAGGTGGTTACGTGGCAGTAAATCAAGCCACAGGACTTTGTGAGCAGCACATCTTAAAAAATATATTATTTGGTTGAGGTTGTTGACCATGAAGAAGCAAATACAATATGCCTTCAAGGGTGGGCAGGATAGCCATTATGGCTGAGAAAATGAATTCGTGCTTAGCGCTCTGTGGCTTACTCTCAACTAAATGGGGTTTGCTTCTGAGTAGGTATTTATAGACTCAGGCTGTACATCAGTGGTAGGGAATCCCATGGCCTCCTGGTGTTGTTGGAAAGCAACAACCATCAAATCCAGCCAGAATGGCCAACAGCCAGGGATGATTAGAGTTGTAGTCCAGCATTTTCTGGACAGCAAAAGGTCCCCCATGCCTGTTGTGCATGCTGGGTTAAGGCATAAGGCTACAACAATCACAATAGGAAATGAGAAGCTAAACAAGTCCCTGCCCTTGACGTTTAGAGTAGTAGCCTTAACTCTGCAATGTGATATGGGACAGTGAAAGACAGAGGTAATGAACCTCAGCGGCCAAATGTGGTCCTCAGGACTGTGCTGAGGCAACACACCCCACTGGCTCTACCCTGGGCTTTTTTTTTTGCTAGACAGGAATGTGTCTGAACTGTGACAATGGCTCTTTCTTAAATAGATGGAGGGGCTTGTGTCCAGAAGCCAGCTTTTCTGTGACTGGATAGCCTGCTGTACAAGTTAAGAGCTGTATCCATTGCTCTGCCTCCTTTTCACGCTAGCTCTTCCCGTCACCAGCATGCAGCCTCTGGATGGTTGCCCACGAGAGAATGCAGGCTCAAAAGGGTCCCCCACACCCCTTGCTGAATGGAATAAACATTAATTGGCTGGTGTCGTACTTAAGGCTCAGGCATAATTAAATATATCCATGCCTTGAGAGCACATAACGGTTCTCCAATCCTCCCAAATAGTCAGAATATTGATCACAATATAGGCTGGAGACAGAAAATGCTTTTAAAAGAGCTGGAAATCGCATGAAAGGCATTTTTAACCTTGGTGCATGCCGAGCAACACAAACACTGGGTAAAAACCCTGCTGTGAGTTCCAGTCAGACAGGTGTTTTTGCAACACTTCGAAACCCTACTATCAAAATCTGTGTGATAGTAGAATGAGGGAATACACTACGAGTAGTGATGTTTTTATCGTGCCACCTCCAATACTCGTGGGGGGGGGGTCTCTCTCCCATATTTATCATGGGCACCTGCTTTTTAAAATCATCCATTTTCTTTATCTATAGTTAACAACTATAAAAAAGGCAGATGCAACCAGGGATTATGTTATCCCCCTGTCTGCAGGCTCCCTTGCTTACACAAGCACATCCTTTTACAGGTTTGCATTTGACTTTGATTTTCTGACAAGGTTCTTTAGCTTTGACTTTGTATTTAGAAAACTAGGGAGCTTTGGAAACTGGAGAGTTGCCTTTTATTAGGAAAGCCAATGATGCTAGACTGCAGGGCATCATGACATTCAGACCATATGCTTGTGCACATGGCAGAAGTCTGCCCAGAATGCTGTTTAGGTTAGGCACAGGCCCTTTCACACTTTTTGTCACAAAGTTAAAAGGCAATTCTTGGGTCTCTTGAGGCTTCAGGCAAGACAATGTCCCAAAGTCTTGCAGTGTAAGTCTCAACGCCACCTCTCCTCTCCTCACTGCCCCCTTTCTCCCCACAGGCTTAATTATGGCAGAAGCTAATTATTTTACAGGGAAAAACCCTGCTTTTAACAAGACATGGTGTGCATGGGGTTCAAACATACCATTGCCCAACAGGCAAACCCTGTGGGCAACAGCAGTGTTCCCTCATGGCTAATCCTACCATTCTGACATCAGTGGCTCCAGGAAGACAAATGCAATTTAGCAATACCTTCAAATAGTAGTCAATGAGTAATGACTTTATTCCTATACACAATTTCCTGGGAACAGGCCTCACTCAACACACTGGGGTTTAATTCTGAATAATCATGTATAGCAGGCCTGTCCAACTAGTCGATCACAGAATGCCACTGGTGATCTTCCTTGATCAACATAAAATAATAAAACAACTGAACAACTCTGGCCTCTTCCCCTAAAAAAATGCAACAACTCTGGTCAGTCTCCTAATAAACAAACAACCAACTTTGGTCAATCCAATGGGTAGCTCACTGACAGTTTATTTATAGTGAGGGTAGATTGCAGTCTCTTGGAAGTTTGACACCCCTGATGTATAGGATTGCTATTAATATATATATATATGCGGATTAAGGGTATAAAGCCAGAGCTACAAGCTACTATATAACTTTAGGAAGTTTCAGACATCTTCAGAGCAGTATGAGGAGGTTTTTGTTCAGCTCAGCCTTCCAAGCTTGTCCCTCTTCAACAAGGTTCAATATTTTCAGGGTAAGGAATCTAAGGAGGTGAGGCAGATCCCAAAATGACCGAGCTTTCTCATGAGCTTTTTAGCTCAGTGGCAGAGCAACAACTTCACATGTAGAAAGATATTATTATATATAATCCAGGCACATTCTCTATTGCTTTTTGGGTCCCTGTGCTGAAAACATTTCTCTTTTAACAAGCCTTGTAAATGGCAATCTTTATTCCAGTAAGTTTCTGGATTGAATATGAATAGATTTTTTTGTCTGTGCTGTTGTTGTTTTAGTGTGTTTGTGTGTGTGGTTTTTAAAAATGGTTTTATATATGCAATTGTTTTAACTGTAACTGTTTTGTATATTATATTGTGAAATGCTTTGACATGTCTTGTGGGAAGCAATTCATAAATGGAATTATTATCATTATCATTACTATTGCTATTATTATTATTATTAAGAAGAAGAAGAAGAAGCTGAAGTAGCAGCTGCAATTCCCAGCTTTTCTGCGTAGGGCTGAAAAAAACTCCTCTCTGAACACTTGGGAGAACTGCTGTCAATTATGGCAGACAATATTGATTTAGATGGGCAAATGGTCTTCCTTAGTTCCTATCACATAAATATCACTCACAGGTTGCTTGAAAAACTGGCTGTTGTTTGGATCAGCCCATACAGGCAAAAGGAGAAGAGGTAGAATAATTTATCAATTATCACAGGCTGGCTGAACAGCAAAGTGCAAGAGAGCAGAGCATAAAAGTGCTCTCTAGAATACCTTGTCTTGCAAACATCCTAAGGCATTATATTTTGTGAAAAGGGTTTTACATCGGCTCAGCTAAAAGCAATATTAAAGCAGACGCAAGGAACATTTTACAAGAGAGAGTTCAAGGATCAGCTAGAATTATATATAACAGCCCCAAGAAAACTCAGAACTTATATAAAAGCAGAGCTGCCTGTTTCATGGGATCCTGGTGAGCTGCAATTATGGTATGAACATGCATGGACCTCGTGTACACATGTCCAATGTGACTGGTGGGTATTTGGTGATTTTGCTATCATTTATGGTTTGGATTGATTGATTATGTGTGTTGCATTCTTAATGCATCTTTCGTTTGAATATATTGCTCACCACTTGGCCTGGGGGCCAAAGGAGGAACATATAAATAAATCATATCATAAAAGAGCACGCATTCCAAAACCTTGAAAGATTTCTGAAGAAAATGCCCAATTCTTTAAATATTTTAGAAAATAACATGTTAACTGTTAGTGTAGTTTCTAGCTCTTGAGTCATTTGAGTGTGGGTTTTGGTTTTTTTAGTATAATTTTACAAGTGATGAGTCCTTAGCACTATATAATTTAAAAGGAGGAAATAATAGCATAAATTATTACACAATCATTAAACTTTAAAGGAAAAGCAAATCTGTTCCATGGTTTGTGTTAGACTGGAAAAGTCATATTATTTATCATTTAGGCTCCAGTTTAGCTTGGTCACTTCCATAACCTCATGGAACAAGATAGCTTACAGGATCCTTAGGGAAATATAATGAGTGAACTTTCTGAGCGAACTTTCTCAATAGTCTATAGCTGTTGTGGTACTGTCAGGGACTAGACTTGACATCAGGTAGTATAATGATGATGATAAATTTATCATTTATACCCTGCCCATCTGACTAGGTTTCCCCAGCCACTCTGGGCGGCTCCCAACAGACTATTAAAAGCACGATAAAAGATCAAACATTAAAAACTTCCCTAAACAGGGCTGCCTTCAGATGTATTGTAAATGTCAGATAGTTGTTTATTTCCTTGACATTGATGGGAGGGCGTTCCACAAGGAGGGTGCCACTACCAAGAAGGCCCTCTGCCTGGTTCCCTGTAACCTCACTTCCCGCAGTGAGAGAACTGCCAGAAGGTCCTCGGAGCAGGACCGCAGTGTCCTGGCTGAATGATGGTGGAGATGCTCCTTCAGGTATACTGGAGCAGTATTAGGGTTTTAAAGGTCAGCACCAACACTTTGAATTGTGTTTGGAAACCTACTGTTCCTTGGTGGTGGGTATAATGGCACCAAAGCTTCATCTCCCACCAGTAAGGAAATGCATACCCCACTGGAACCCAACAAGAATGGAGCAACAGGATCAATGGCTAGAGCATAAGCTAAACTCAGCCTATATGAAAGCTTTAAAAATCATATACAGATTTTAAAATAATGCTAGCTTTTACCCCTGCTGCTGCTGGAACTGTCCAAGGTGCTGAACGGCCTGCTAAATGTAGGCTGCTGTCTTTCATATATTTTAAAAGAGAATTATGATCCCTAATCAAGGGTTTAGAAACCGAGTGTGAAAACATGCCAGCAGCCCTCAATATCCCCTCCACAGCTTCACCTCTGACCATTGCTCGTTGTTTGGGAGGAGCAGGACAAAAATTAATTGCACTTTTAGCTAAACACATTGAGAACCCTGACTATGGGGAGGATCCCAGGCACGCTCTTCTGAATGCACAAATCATTCCCCCTCCAATTGAGAGTGAGTGGATTGAGCCAATGGGAACATTGGGAGCAAGGCTGGTGTGTGCTCCACATGTTCCCTCTACACCAGGTGTGGGGAGCCTTTGACCCTCCAGA
Organism: Podarcis melisellensis; assembly: GCF_964234715.1. Classification (NCBI taxonomy): domain Eukaryota; kingdom Metazoa; phylum Chordata; class Lepidosauria; order Squamata; family Lacertidae; genus Podarcis; species Podarcis melisellensis. Next base: position 49,549,008 of record NC_138544.1, read on the forward strand.
TGCTGTTAGCCTACAACTCCCATTTCCCCAGCAAGCATGGCCAGGGATGACAGGAGTTGTCATTTAGCAACATCTGGAATGGCAAAGGTTCTCCACACCTGCTCTAATCATTATTCCTACCCACATTCTTTGAATGTCCAAATAACCTGTCTAATACCTGGGGTGGCATTTACATCCCAAACCAAAATGGCTAGCTTGCCTTTTGAATACGAGTCACAGAGGATTTCAGCCATTTCCTGTTTTTATAACTTAGTTCCCATTTATATTGCCCATAGTTGGAAGGAATCCCAGATACACAACATCAGGTGCTGCCTGAATCCATTGTCATCCTGCTTTCTGAAGACAAACAGGGAGAGAGAAGAAGAGAAGAAGAAGAGTTTGGATTTGATATCCCACTTTATCACTACTCTAAGGAGTCTCAAAGCGGCTCACAATCTCCTTTCCCTTCCTCCCCCACAACAAACACTCTGTGAGGTGAGTGGGGCTGAGAGACTTCAGAGGAGTGTGACTAGCCCAAGGTCACCCAGCAGCTGCATTTGGAGGAGCGGTGACACGAACCCGGTTCAGCAGATTACGAGTCCACTGCTCCGAACCACTACACCACACTGATGGCCTCAAGTCTATGACTTCCAACCACAGCCAAACAGTCTAAAATTTGTTGGTGATTGTCATGCCAGCTAGCCCCACATCTAGTCCCACATCTCTTGGGGGGGGGGATACGTTCTTACGCTGTTGCAGATTAATGTGCCCCTGGACATGTTAAATTCCTGTACAACTGGTCCAGTCTAATCCTGTTTTATTGTTGCTTCTGTGCTGCTTTGGGTGTTTTTTTTAAAAAGCAGGTATTATCTATAAATCAAGAATTTCTGAGCAACTAGTAACTCAGGCTTGAGCTATGGCATAGCCGAGCTGGATGTGGGGTTTTTTTTTATTCCTGAGGGCTTAGTAACTTTGAGGGTATTGTAGAATTATGTTGTGTTTATATATCATGTATTATAGATATTGTATTGAATTATTATTATTTGAACTGGCTTCCATGAGATGTACCTATAAAGTATAGGCACCTATAAAGTCAGCCTACAAATATTTTATTTAAAAAATACCTATGGAGAAGTTTTAGGTGTTGGCCTTGATATTTGTTCAGGTATTTTGTTCAGGAATGCCATCAGAACACATTTCATAGAATCACGTCCATAGTGTTAAGAAATTGTAGTTAGTCTTGTTTAAGACCTACCTACTATAAAACTGCATTCTTGTTAGATGCTGTTCCAATATATTTGGTGAGCTGTGACCAAATAATGATGGCATTTACTAAGAGTGGGCACAGGCCCCAATATTTTTCTTCTATCTGTGAGGTCCAGTTTGCTTCTGAATCACCCTCTTCTTTCTCCACCTCAGTCTGTATTCCCATTCACTATAACAGGGAATCTAAAAATGGTTGTAACCCACCCACCCCCGTTGCCCAAAGTGTATGAAATTTGCAGGCATGAGAGCTCATCTAGAATTTCAGACAAGTAGGTACAGGAGATTTTTCAGGAGATTCACTTTCGTCCATTATCCATCATTGTTTCATATTTTTGAGGAAGAGGGGGTTTATCCCTTGCTCTTTCTTACCTTAAAATAATTATTAAGTGGCCCAGTCATGTAAATTCTTGCTCGTGCATTAAAAAAAACCTTCGCTGTTTCACACCAGCCTTTCCAGTACTGTACTAGGCCTTACAGGCTTCCAACAGTGTTTACAATGTGAGACTGTCTAGAACACAACTTTCCAAACTGTGTGTTGCGACACAGTGTGTTGGCTGCAGTGTGCAGATGTATTGCACAAACACTCCCTGCACTCCTCCTGGGGCTGGAAAGGGTTAGTTTTGCTTCCAGTTAGTTTAACCTCCAATAAAACTGGATTACTGTGTCTTGAAATGATGCATGACCAAAAAATGTGTCACCAACTTGAAAAGTTTGGTAAGGTCTGGTCTAGAATGTTTCCTACAGAGAGCTGGAAAGCTCTAGGGATTTGATTTTATTTTATGGTACAGGTGGTGACCATTTTAGGATCATCCAACTGATGCATGATGAATGACACACAGGTCCTTTTGGAGTTGCAAGGGACCATGCAGGTCATCTAGTCTAACCCCATGCAATGCAGGAAATTTTCGCTCAAGGTGGGGCTTGAACCCACGACCTAAGATTAAAAGTCTCATGAGCTATCCCAGCTGTTTTGCACTATAAGGTACAAAACATACAGGAAAAAGCCCCACAGCAACAGAAAGACAAGGCTTTAGAGGAGTCCTGATCTGGCTGGTGGTGGAATATTGACATTGCACAAGGTGGAGAAGACCCCTGAATTATCCTGATTCCCCTAATTATTTGGACCCCATATGGAACTGATGCACACCCCTGTCATAGACATAGATATTCTCATTTGTCCCTCAACGGTTTTGAAACCCAGAAGATTCACTAAAGTCTGAGAATTTTCTGGAAGCTAAGAAAGGCCTTTTCCATCTATTGTTTACACAGAGAATTGAATGCACGCGAGATCATTTCGTTTTTGAATATTTGATGTCTAACCTTTTTAAAATGTAGTAATTCATCCTGAGCCCCAGTGATAGGGCGAGTAATAAATCTAAATACTATACACAGATAAATAAAGCACCAGAGTTCCAAAGCAATGCCCTTATAAAGAATTATTTAAAGCCTTTTGATGAAAACCTAGCTTTGATGTTTTGCATTACTGTTATTCAAAAATATGGAGCAGGTTTTGGATTCTTTTCTTTTTCATCATTATCCAAAATGTTATTACACCCCCCCCTTCCCGTTTCTGCAAGGGCAATCTGTTGGGGGCTGAATGGCATAGGTGGGTGTGCCCAGAGCCAAGAGTGAGTACTTACAGTGATTAGTAGGTCTCTGTTAGCTGAAGTGGTATATAGCCATCCAGGGCCAGCCCAAGGCATTTTGGCACCTGATGTGAACCACAAAATGGCACCCTCCATCCACGCCAGGTAAGAAGGGGTGAGTAAAGATCTACTGTGAAAAAACTATCACAAGGGGGGGAATAAAGATCTACGTTGGTATCTGCTGCCCCTGTGGATCCTGCTGCCTAAGGCCGTCACCTCCCCTTGCCTTGTGAGCTGGCCTTATGATGAGCAGCCACATCCTCTATGAATTTGTCTCACTCTCTTGCTTAAAGCCAGTTGGTGGCCAACACCACATCTTGTGGGAGAATCTTCCATAGTTTAATCATGCTTAAATTGTGTGAAGTACTAGTGCAAGAGCACAAGCTTTTGCACGTATAAAGTTGCTGGTTGGTACTTTCACTTCAAGGCTCCTATAGAGATGGCTATGGAAAACCCTCTGCCACATACATGGCAAAAATTACTGGCAGTTAGAGACGATAGCACTGAACCACACAGACCAGTAATCTCAGGCGCCACCTGGAATTTATCTCGAACAAGCCCCACTGAATTGCAATAATGTTATTGCTCGGCTTTGATTTACTTTAGTAGGGTTTGCACAAGAAACATTCCCAGCGGTTTGTACTAAATTTAGCTGATGTTCATAGTGTAATATATTTTGCTAATAAAATACCTTTCACTTTATAAACCCTTTCCTGGGGATTAATGCTCAGTCGCCTCAATCCCAAGGCTCACGCAAATTTACTGACATGTAATCGTAAAAGATCTACCAACTAGCTTAACTAGCCTGTGGGACAAATTAGACCAACCCCAGCAACCAATAGGGACCATGTGACTGTTTTCTGATGACCAATGCTTTTCTTTTAAAGAAAACAAGGTTCCGGTACTCACCATAAAGTTGTTACAGTAAGCGCCACGCTTTTAACATTGGGGGGGGGGGTGCCAGTACTGTGAACCCCTGAGTACCCCCAGAAAAAGCAATGCTGATGACCAAACTCTGTCCCCCACCGGATACCACGTGCAGGGTACATAAGACCTCTCCAGGTTAGTCACAGCTGGCAAGGAACGATTGGAGGCACATAAAGGAACATTAGCGTTTCAGTCCAAAAGAAAGCATAAATAGCCCTTTGGAAAAAGACTGAAGTCCTTTTGATCAGCTGTCAGACAGGGAGCAGGAGGATCTGGATGCAATCTCCTCTTCCTCTCAAACACCTGATCTCTGGTATGGTTCAACCTCCTTGAAAGGGCTCCATATGCACAGCTCCAGCTGCTATATCGGGCAGGATCCATTTGCATGGTATTTGTGTGCATGCAGGGCCCTCCACTGAGATTGGGGCACATGCACAGAAAACACATATATTGTTTCTAGTGGGATTGGGGTATTTATGAAGTGGGGTTCTCTGCTTCTGAGACTAGAAATCTTAATCTCTGATGGAAAGTAAAAAGCAGTTGGGGACTCTGGATCCAGTGTGTGTCATGAATGTGATACAAGAAGATATGAAAAAGTCGGTCATAAAATTTGAGAGTCCTAATCCTGCCATCTGCTGGAGACTGTATTTTATCATTGCAGATGCTGTCTTTTTTTAAACAAAAAAGCAAAAAACCGCAATTATATCATTTGTTGCCTGGAAAGAAGATGAAAATGCAATGCAACTGCGAGGGCATGTCGCTATAGAAAGATCAACTTGATCACAAATACAAGAGCATAAATAGCTGGGAAAGTGCCTTAGATCACCCCTACTACACCTAACCACACAATGCCACACATATACACATCTTGTGGAATTACCTTTATTGTAAGCTGCTCCAGGAGCTAATCTTGGCTGAAAGGTGGAGTATAAATATACTTAGCTGGTCAACTTAAATAGGGAAGAGTTGGGTGTGTCCAGAATGCCAAGGCAAGGTACCTGTTAGCATCCTAGGCAGAGTGGTGTATGCAATGCATTCAGTTTCATTTGTTGTTAAGGTCAGGCTATTCTGTGCAGAATGTATTTTGTATATTTGCTTGCTTGCTTTTTTTTTTTAAAAAAAAACCTATCACCAAAATGCAGCCTTGTGAAGAGAGGTGTTGGGCAGTATCCAGCTAACGTATGTATCCCATTAGCACAAGGATTTTCATTTGTGCAACAGGACTTTCCCCCTCTCCTACCCGCCCATGCCCTGCACTCTCCTCAACACTGTCCCAGGGGGTCTGGGGACCCCTAGAGCAGATCTGTACTGTTGTACAAGTGGAAAACCTTGTGCCGACAAGACCATGACTTCATGCTAGTTTGGGTACAACCCATAGACTCATGTAGCACAGACTGTCATATTGAGTTGTGGCAGTGGTGCACTGCGATTGAATGCTGACTATGTGGCAATGTGGGTAGGGCAGCTTTTTAGTCAGTGGAAGGGACTTCTTTTTGCATCAGGTTTCAAGCTACCATTGACAGGGGCATGGCCATGGAGGCCGTAAGATACAGTGCAGCTGTCTTCTTCCTTCATGCTACCCACATCCCCATGACCACACCTGGTTTTAGCTGTTTTGCTAACATATCTTTGCCAGCATGTCTTGAGTCCTGTCATGGAGGGATGGTCAGAGAAGCTTGGAGACCTTGAGGACCCTGTGGAGGGTTGCAGCAAGATGGGGGTAGCAGATTCTGAGCTCCAATACATGCTTTATCCTGGGCAGGTCCCAGCTTGTTAAAATATGGAGATCCACTCTCCAAAGTAGACTCAGGCTCTCACCTCCCATCACCTCCCTTCCAGACATGCCTGACGTAGCTTCTCTAGCCAAGGAAGCACACTTCTTCATCATTTAAATGCAGTGCAGCACTTTTGCATGCTCAGTCTTCACAGGACTGTTGAGGTGGGGGCTCCTATAGCTCTCCCCCCTAAATAGGTCTGTACTTCTGAAAATCTGGGGGCTCCCCCAAGCCTGATCCCTCCATCTGGTCAATGGGTGGCACCATTTTGGTTCCATAAGCAATTGCACTCACTCAGGAATGGATTCCTAATACAAATCTGTTGGGCTATAATTAATCCTCTTTTTTCATATACTGGGTAGGAGCAATAACCTTTGGCCTTTAAGATTCCCTTCTAGCTGTAATATCCTATATGCTACCACATAATGCATGCAATAATTGCAGAGAAATACATTGCCTTCCGTGTATCTTAAGTATTTTACTCTGCAGAGTGTGGTACAAATTGCATTGGGTTGTACATAATTTATCTCATAATTATCTTAAGAGATATTATTGACTTGTTTCTTCTGTAGTGCAGAAAGCAACAAGAAGTGTGGCTTACCACTGAGGCTTTTTAAAAGATGACAGAATACAAGATTTTGACATTAAGAATTGTAACTAACCCCAAAACCCAGTGCCTTTTTTAAAAAAAACCTGCAAATCAGTGCATTTCTCATTTCATTTTAGGTAGCCTCTGTAAACACAACAGAAAATCTGCTGTTCAACCTTAGCAGGGATGCTTTCAAAGTTCTTCACATCCAAATTTCTCCCTGGGTGTTGGATTCCTGAATGGTCTCATTTCTGAAATGGAAGAAAAATAATAATGATACACTAAGAATTGTTCTGGCTTTTATCTCATTTGCTTAGAACATTGTGCATGTGGAATTTGCTCCAATTTCTGTAGGTATGCATTTGCAATTATCATTGCTAATATTCATAGCTATGCATATTCTGCAGGTATGCATGCAAATGTTTATCTACAAATTATTTAAGACCTATGGAGGTATTATTATGTGAATGAATTCTGTCATTGGCTTGGTTCTTTATAGTGCTTGTGTTTATTATATATGCATTGTAACGCTTCACGATTCACTAAACCCATTTTGCAAAAGCTCACAAAGTTCAGAATTGCAGCAATTCAGAAACAACTAATTCAAAGGCACCTGGAAGATGGAGCCTTTCTATGGACTGTGGGAGGGTTAAGGGCATTTTATAAAGGTGTTCAGCATTAAGTTGCAAAGAACTAGAACAGAGAATGGAAGCTATTATAAGAAATGCAGACAGTGCCTCCCCTTCCTGGTGAGTTAAATGTAGTGATCATCTCTGAAAAGTCCATTATATTATCAGTGGAATTAATCAAGTGTTGCATTGTTACTTGCTATTTTGAAATGGAAAGAAGAGATGAATTTGCACTTTCTCTCTCATCTGTTCATCTATTCCTGTGTATTAAAGGAAAGAAACCCCTTGCAGATGTATTCTGTAGAAGATCAGGTTTGGTTCATCTGCATCCTTATCCATAACACTTGCTGATTTCAGAGTATCAGCTCCCTAAACAGCAGCTGCTTTACACAAAATTCAATCTTGATTTCTTCCCAGGCACCAGAGATCAATAAAGACTAATTTGCATTAAGATGTATAAAGCATTCAGGGGAACACATCCAAATGATGGTGTGGGAAAGGAGCAGATAGTATCTAATTCTAATTAATATTAAAAAGGAAATGGCCCCAGCTTCCAGCCTAAAATTTTTCATATAACATTTTCCATAGCTAAAATTGTCATTGGCAATTCGAGACAACAAAGAAAGCTGAGGTAGAGCTCCAGCAACAGACTAATTGCTTTATTCGGAAACATATTTTTCATAAGCTGCTTTAGATGATGCATGGAATGGGCATGAGTGTTCTCAATTAGCGCTCTGCACCGCGACGCCCACAATGAAGAGACGAGACAACAGTTGGGGATTTAAGCTGAGCAAGAAATTTGATTAAATACAAAACAAAGGATATGCAATAGGTAATGAGAGCTAACTACTAACTCCCCCCTCTCCTGTGCAAGTCCCAATTAATCTGAAGCTTTGGACCACTTCCCTTTTAGCTCAAATTCCCCCCACCCCACCCCAGCCCTTGACTGAGGGTTTTGAAATACCGTATTTTTCACCCTATAGGACGCACTTTTCCCCCTCCAAAAATGAAGGGGAAATCTGGGTGCGTCCTATGGGGCGAATGCAGGCTTTCGCTGAAGCTTGGAGAGCAAGAGGGGTCGGTGCGCACCGACCCCGCTCGCTCTTCAGGCTTCAGGAACACATCCGCAGCCTAGGCAGCCCTGCGGGAGGTCCGGCAGGGATGTCTAGACTGCGGATAGCAGCCTGCTTCCCGGAGCGTCGGGCGCCCTGAAAGCAGAGCGCCCGGCGCTTCGGGAACACACCTGCAGCCTAGGCAGCCCTGCGGGAGGTCCCCGCAGGGCTCCCCACGCTGCGGATAGCAGCCTGCCGCCCGGCGTGCAGGGCACCCTGAAGCAGAGCGCCCCGCGTGCCGGACAGACATCCGCAGCGTGGGGAGCCCTGCAGGAGTTCCCCACAGGGCTCCCCATGCTGCGGATAGCAGCTTGCCGCCCGGCGCGCAGGGCACCCTGAAGCAGAGCGCCCCGCGCGCCGGGCAGACATCGGGCAGCCCCACAAGCTCGGGGGACAGCAGGGAGGTGCAGCGCCGCCATCCCGCTGTTCCTCTACCTGGTTCGGTTTCCCTGACCTGCTTTTGGGGGGGAAATAAAGGGGGGGGGATTTTCCTTTATTTCCCTCCCAAAAAACTAGGTGTGTCCTATGGGACGGAGCGTCCTATGAGACGAAAAATACGGTAGTTGCCTCCTTACTTAGAGTATGTTCACACTTACATTCAATGTGTTTCTAGTGTTGCATTTTAAAGCCATGTTCACACAGTGTTATTAGTAATGTCTGTGCACATCCTGTTTCTGCCCCCCCCTTTCAAACCAACTTTACAGCAATTGGAAACCACAAGCCCATGCAATTTAGGGTTGCCATGTGTCCTTTTTTCCCCTCAACAAGTTCTCTTTTTCATGGGTAGAGTCATCAGAGAGATCCATAGTTAAAAGTAGAAGTTGGCAAATGTGTCCTTTTTTTGCTCTTCAAAATATGGCAACCCTACACCTTTAAGTATACCAGAAGGAGCGTCTCCCCTGCCCCCGTTGTTCAACCCAGACATGGAGGTCCAGCGCAGAGGGCCTTCTGGTGGTTCCCTCACTGCGAGAAGCGAAGTTACAAGGAACCAGGCAGAGGGCCTTCTCAGTAGTGGCGCCCACCCTGTGAAACACCCTCCCATCAGATGTCAAGGAAATAAACAACTATCTGACATTTAGAAGACATCCGAAGGCAACCCTGTTTAGGAAAGTTTTTTATGACTGATGTTTTAATGAAGCGCCAGATTTATGTATAAGCTAAACAAGCTATAGCTTAGTGCCCCACTCTCTTGGGCCCCCCCCAAAAAAATTTAAAGGAAAAAAACCCTGGATGTACATTTCCAAAATATAAGATAAAAAAATAAAAATACAGTAACAGTGTTGTGTGTTGTGTAGGCTCCTATTTGTTATGTGCAAATGGCTTTAGATATCTATTAGGTCCATAAATTACCATATAGCATATATTCAACACACAAAACAGCGGCAATTTGTTGTTGCCAAAGGACAGCTGGACATATAAAGGGCCCCATTACCTTCAGTAGCTTGTGGCCTCATCAAACCTAAATCCGGCCCTGTTTTAATGTATTTCTAATCTTTTGTTGGAAGCTGCCCAGAGTGTCTGGGAAAACCCTGCCAGATGGGCAGGGCAAAAATAAATTATTATTATTATTATTATTATTATTATTATTATTATTATTATTATGCCTTGTGAGCCCCTTTACCAAAGCCACCTCTTCTGCTGTGGAGGGTCCTACAGTGATGATGTCATTGTGGGAGTGAAAGGACCAAATTCAAAAAGCCTCTCCAGAGCACAGGCACGAGAAGGGCAGTCAGATTGCACATGCTCAGATATGTACCTGATGCCCACTAGTATTTCCCTGCAATGTCATATCCAGGTAACCACTGTTACTGTTGAACGATTCACAGGTGAGTTCAATGGTACAAGCGCACATCAGCTACGGATGAGTTAAAAACAGCACCACTCTGTTATCCTCAGATGAAAGGCAGTATAAATAAATAAATAAATGCCCCCTGCATTGGGGAACCTGTGGTGATTTGGGGGGAGGAGGAGGGAATATTTTTCAGCACAATGGGAAAATCAGACTTATTGCTTTCTAAGGTGAAAATGTGAACATTCCCTTGGAGGTGTATGGGCTAGCCTTCTCTGTTTTCCCCCTTTTTCCCCTTCCCTTCATTACCTACTTTGCCCAAGGCAAAATCTCAGCATTTTCCTCAAAATGTTGCATTAGGCATACTGTAATTAGATGATAGCTCTAAAGATTTTTTTTTTTTTAAAAAAAGCCTAGCAGGGGACCCAACAAGTCATATGCTTTATATGCAGTATGGAAACTGCATCTTTCCTTTTCTCTAACCCAGTGACAGAAGGATGGGATCCTGAGTCTCACTGTGAAGGCAACATGTAGGAATGGAGGACCATCCTCTTCATTAATGGTAATGATAATGGTTGCTAATCTTGAATGGCTACATGCAATATGAAACTAGGATACAATTCGCGGGGAGATAACAGTGGGGAAACTCCTAGAAAGACCTTTGGCCTCATCCAACAGAGTCCTTTCTGTGTTCTCATGTAATTTGCTGAAATGTTACATTTCTTAGCCAACAAACGTGGCCTTCACTCAGTGCAGGCTATGGGATTTTCTCCATGGGATGTATCAATGGCAACCGACTTGGATCACTTTAAAAGGATATTTGACAGGTTAATGGAGAATAAGGCTTTCAGTAGCTACTAGCTACGAGACCTGTGGTCTCCTTCTGAAGGCCAGTTTCCGGGTATAACAAACAGTGAGAATGTTGCTGTTCTCAGTTCCTTCTTGCAGGCTCCCAATGTGAGAACAGGTTAATGGACCAGGTAAGCATTTGGCCTGTTCCACCAGGACTCTCCTTGTTTCTTAGTTTTGTCCTACATGGATCTTTGCCCTCTATCTCTGTATTTTGAAAAGTGACATCAGAATTCCAGCCTGTGTGGGGAGTGGAATGTAGTCACATACGGCTAAAAAGGTGGTTCACTTATTTTATTTTATTATTTTAAAAAAGATTGATGACACTGTAATTGCAATTCTGTGTAAGAGTTCAATGCACTAAAAATTGTCACTGTAACCATTACAATTGCAATAGTAGTTTTGAATTGTTTATGCCTCCAATTCCTGTAGTCCCACTGCTTAATTAATTAAATTTATTCCTACTCTGCCTATTCTTTTCTGCATGGAGTCCTTGAGGGGTTTAGACAAATTAATAACACTTTCCGTATTTATGAATATCATATTGCTGAACTTTCAAAAACCGTGCCTCTGTAATTCATTAGTCCTTCAGCGACTGGGCCCTATCCTGCAAAGGCTGAAACCTACAGTATCTTGATTTTAGGTGCTGCGTGATATAGACAGCTGCCCTTTTGATTTGCAGCTTCATTTGCAAATGCTTTGTAGAATAACTGGGGGCAAAAATACTTGACATCTATAAAATATGTTCAGAGCATTTACAGCACTTCACACAGGTCAATCCCATTTATGTGGAGATGCCCTTGTGCCTGGTCTGGAAACTCCAGCTGGTGCAGAATTCAGTGGCTAGACCAGAGCTTTCCAAACTGTGTGTCGCAACACGTTAGTGTGTTGGCTGCAAATGCTCCCGGCGCTCCTCCTGCGGCTGAAAGGGGTCAGTTTAACCTCCAGTTTGCTAGCAAAACTGAATTGCTGTGTTGTGAAATGATGCATGTCTAAAAAAGTGTGCTGGTCCAGGGGGGAGGTTACTGTGGGGCGAGGTCCAGGACCTGAGTTGAGGGTCGGCAGACAGTCCTCCTTGGGTGAAGCGGGGTCCACAGCGGGAAGCCGGGCAAGGACAGGAACTCTGGGGGAAACAGGACTGGATGCTGGCCGAAACAGCTCATCAGCGACGTTGCTCCCGCAACCTGGAACCGGGCTGACTGGCCTTTATCTTCTCTGAGGCCAAGGGCAGTCCCAGCCCCCAGGAGACCCGAGTGGATTCACCTGGTGCCTGCTCCTGAGGATCTGGCACAGGTGCAGGCGCTTCAGAATCAAGGCCCTGCCCCAGTTCAGCCAGCCCTGGAGGCGGGGACTCCTGTGCAGGCTGGGATTCCTCCGATTCAGCCTCTGAATCGGATTCCCAGGCCATCACAAAAAGTGTGTTACTAACGTGAAAAGTTTGGAAAGCTCTGGGCTTGACTGCTGTCGGAAGCAAACAGCCGGCAGCATGGGACACCTCTGCTAAAACATCTGCATATGCTACCGGGCCAAGTTCAATGTCTTTGTGTTGATATACAAAACCTTGAACAACTTAGTCCTAGCATATCTTAAGGACCACCTGAACCCGTATAATCACTGAGATCATCCAGAGGAGTGCTGTCAGTTGTTCCCCACATTGCAGGGCCTCAGTTAGAAGTTGGGCATTTAGTGTCGCTGGTCCCTTCTGGTTAAGAGTGGTAGACTCGTAATCTGGTGAATCGGGTTTGCATCTCCGCTGCTCCACATGCAGCTGCTGGGTGACCTTGGGCCAGTCACACTTCTTTGAAGTCTCTCAGCTCCACTCACCTCACAGAGTGTTTGTTGTGGGGGAGGAAGGGAAAGGAGAATGTTAGCCGCTTTGAGACTCCTTCAGGTAGTGATAAAGTGGGATATCAAATCCAAAACTCTTCTTCTTCTTCTCTTCTGTGGGACGCACTCTTCCAGCAGAGATTTGGCAGGCATCCTTGCTGTGGACTTTCAGGCATCTCTTAAATACCTTTTTACCCCAATAGGCATTTTTAGCTGTTAATTTTCAATTTGATTAGCCAGTCACCTTAAACATTTTATGTACAGTGGTACCTCGGGTTACAGATGCTTCAGGTTACAGACTCTGCTAACCCAGAAATAGTACCTCGCGTTAAGAACTTTACCTCAGGATGAGAACAGAAATCACGTGGCGGTGGCAGCAGGAACCCCCATTAGCTAGAGTGGTGTCTCAGGTTAAGAACGGACCTCCGGAACAAATTAAGTTCATAACCCAAGGTACCACTGTATTTTTATTTTATAATTTTTTATTTTATAATGTTTTTATTGTGTTCTGTTTTTTACACTATACACTGTCCTGATATTTTATGATATGGCAGCGTAGCAAAAATTAATGATGATGCAGATGCAAGGGGGTTTCAGACGGTATATAAATTGAAATAATAATACTTTGAGTTAGTCTTTGCCATTATGCTACTAAAACTAAACCTTGTTGTGTTTTAAGCTTTATAATGCTATCTTAAAAATTCTATCTTAAATAGGCAAGGAGTTGTTAATTTTTAAAATGCTCCAGAGACTTAATAATACCCCTTTACAGCAGCCACATGCAGAGTTGGTCTTGCAGGACTATGTGAAGTTGCTAGTTAGTTGAAAGCTTGATGCTACGCACATTTATTTGGAAGTAATAGCCGCAATATTCCTTGGTAACAAAGCAACCAATCACCCAACTGATACTTAAAAATTAATACGTAATATGTGTATGGTTTCATTAGTGGCAATGGAAACTGTTGCCTGCTAAAATAGTTATCTGCCATATACCTGCCACAAGCAAATGATATTACCTGCTCTGCCAGTTCAGCAGTCAGATGTGGAAGTTATCCGGGGTGGGGGGGGGGTTCGTGTCAGAGGGAGCAGCTCCCAGGATTCTTACAGATCCTGAAAGCTTCTAGTGGGATAATTTCATAGATCTCCCACAGCCATGTTTTCTGCCTTGGTTGGCACAAACCAGCAGGGCTTGGGGTATGTCAGAAGATCTGCCTTCCCCCACCTCCCATTGTCCCTCCTTGACCCCCTTGGTGTTAGTAACGTTGAGCAAAATTGCACAGTCTCCTTGGGTAACAAAAAAGGAAAACAGACAGAATAAATCGAGCCGAATGGGACTGGAATGCCTTTAAGTGTTTTTTGGAATGCTAAGAAAACTGTAGGAAGTGGCAATCCATTCCCTTTATTATAATGTGAAATGTAGTCTTTAAATTAAAGAAATACAAAATATATGTTTGGGCGTCGCATTTGTAGTTGGTTTTACAAGCGTTCACAGATGGAATTAGAATTAAGTTGCTGGTGTCCTTAGTATGATATGCAAACGACAGCATTTTACATTTAGTGTATTATAGGTAATGCTGTCTAAAAAGCATCTGCGTTTTTAATGGTACCACGTTTTAATATTTAAGAGAAGTCTTAACATTTTATGCCCTGGAAATTGTTCCTTACCTCAGATTTATATTTCTAATAAGTGTAAGTTTTCTAACACATAGTGGTAGGAATTAATGTGTTGTAGTTACGATTTACTAACTTATAATTATGTACAATAATCCTGATTAATTATGTATGATTATGTATAATAATTTTGATTAAATCAACATTTTAGCAAACATAGCACATATGTGTGGGAAAAGGATGGAGGAAGTTAATGTAATCCTCTCCCAGAGGTGCTAGGGGTTTGTTTGTTTTTTACACAGAGGGAGCTTTTTATGTGAGGGAACATGAAAAACCTCACCACACACACACAGAACCATAGGCCTCATCTGCACTATACCTTAAAAGCAGTATCATCCCAAAGAATTATGGGAACTTTCATTTGTCCAGAAAGATAATGGCTGTTAATCCTTGCCAGTCTCCATCCAGCTGAGGTGTATCAACTCCTGACAACTTCAAACCTGAAAATATTCTACAGCCTTGTACATTTATGTAATTAATTTAAAGAGGCCAGGTTATTTCCCTAGAGATGGAGATGTTTGTGTGTGCATGGACGCATTAGTGTTATAGTTCACTGGCCACAGTGCCCAGAATCAAAAGGTTAATTATTACCAGTGCATGGTCCAAGATCTTCCTAAGGCCTACCCAGGCCTCCTTCAAGCCCTCCTGGAAAGAATAGGACATAATCCTTTCTGGAAAGGGACCCATAGTGAGAGGAACAGTAAGTAAAACCAGGACCATCAGGCTGTCTCACCTGCCATCAAGCCATGAGAGACTAAAAGATTTGCAAATTTGCACTCCCTAGATGGAGAAATCAGGGCTTCCTGGCCCTTCCTGTCCAAACCCTCATGACATATAAAGAGTCCCTATTTTCCAGGGATGTCCCTGATTTAAAGAAGCTGTCCCAGTTTCTGATTCAGTTCTGGAATGTCCCACTTTTCCTTAGGATGTCCCTATTTTCATTGGAGAAATGTTGGAAGGTATGTAGTTATCCAACCCCCAAGCCATTTGAAGGCAGTCCTGTACAGTGGTACCTCAGGTTACAGATGCTTCAGGTTACAGACACTTCAGGTTACAGACTCCACTAACCCAGAAATAGTACCTCGGGTTAAGAACTTTGCTTCAGGATGAGAACAGAAATTGTGCTCCGGTGGCACGGCGGCAGCAGGAGGCCCCATTAGCTAAAGTGGTGCTTCAGGTTAGAACAGTTTCAGGTTAAGAACAGACCGCCAGAACGAATTAAGTTCTTAACCTGAGGTACCACTGTATAAGGAAGTTTTTTAAGTGTTTAATGTTTTATTATGTTTTTGTATATGTTGGAATTTGCCCAGAGTGGCTGGGGTAACATTGTAAGGTGTTGGGGGTAGAAATAGTAAAATTATCATTATGGAATGGGATGTCCCTATTTTCATCGTAGAAATGTTGGAAGGTATGATGAAGATCACCACCAATCAAGACCACACCCTACTTAAATTTATCCAAAAGGGAAAGAGTAGAAACTTCTACTGAACACTTCTACTGCCTTGAGCTCATTGGTGGAAAGGCAAGACGAGAAATTCTCCTGCTGTGGAGGATATGAGATATCTAAACTCTTTCTTACCTTTCCCTAATCAGTCACAATGTGTAATAATTGACTGAAGATCATCCTTGAGAGACTCTCTTGCGCATCCACAGGGCCTTGATAAAGCCATAAGTGTTCAAGAAGCAGCTACAGAGACAACGAACAACCAAGAGAGATTGGAGCAGGGAAACAGAGAGGAGATTAACCCCTTTTAAAATAAGGACCAGGGGAGAAACTGTTGGCATCCATCTGCATTAGCAGCACCTAAGTGACATTCCTGGGGCACAAGCTTGGGCAGGGTGCATGGAGGTCATGGGCTGTGATCCTCCAGCCATGAAATGTCTGTCCCCAGTTCAGTAAGTGTCATTGAAAGCCCAGGCTGGTCTGCTGGGGATGCCAGTACCCTCCCATGAAACAGGCCACCAGCATAAGCAAGTGGTGGATTTACAGCAGCTGTGTCTGGAGAATTGCTCCGTTTTATTAACATACTCTTCATACCACAAAGGAAAAGCAGTGACAGGTTATATTCCACATTCTGGCAAAAGATGCTCCGTATGAATAGAAGCAGGAGGGAGGCCCTGTGCAAAAGATGTTTCTTCCCAGGTAATGACAAATAACTTATTTATCCTGGTATTGTGAAAGGGGAGGGGGGAATTTTCTGACTGAGCAAGTCACAGCACTGTTTACCTTCTCTCCCTCCCTCTCTCTAGCACATCCACCCCCCTTATCTGCATAAAGAGAGAGAGACAGAGAGAGGCTACAATTGTGCTTTCAAACTTTTCAGAGAATGCAGAGGCTGGTGGGAGGTGAAATGAAAAGCCAGAGAGCAAGAGAGGCAAGCAAAATGTTTTCACCCAAGTGATGCGCAGGTACCCACAAAGCAGCATTGCAATGTTGTTTGCATGAATGTGCGGGGGGGGGGGTTAATTGATCGCTTGCGTGCGCGCGCGCACACACACACACACACCCTGCTCCGAGAAACACACTTGACAATTTGTTTCTGATTACTGTTGATGCCTAATCACTTATTCACCTCCGCCATCAAAAGAAGACACAAGCAAAAAGAGCAGATATTTAAGCAGAAAAACGATAAGCCAGAGACAGCTTGTTGCATATTCATTCCTTTGAAATAAGCAGGACTTAAGAGAGCACATGTCTAGGAAGACGTTCAGTGGCCCAGTTTGCAATGATTCCTGCTGAATTTTGCCAGACCAAATAAACAAGTGTTTGGGTTACATTTGTTCTTAAATTTGATTTAGATTTTTCTGCTGTGTTTTATTGTTTTAAAGATGTTTTGAACAGTTTTAGAAATGCTATAATTGTTTTTACTGTATTTTAGTTTTAACTGTATTTTTTAAAAAATTATCATTATGTCTGCTGTCCTAGAGACTTTTGTGAAGAAGGGTGGGCTACAAATTTAATGAAACAAATATAATAAAGTTCAGCAATGCTAGGGCCTGCTAACTAAGATCCAGAGCAAATTTGCCTCTTTTAATTATTTTAAAACATTTTTCTTGTTGCAGATGTGCATGGTCTGCCCTAAAGGTCCTTCACCACCCCATGTATTCCCCCAGATTTCTGCAAAGTCCACCTTAGGTAACTTATTCCACATTCCACTCTGTTTTTTGTTTTTTTAAAAAAATAATATTTATTGAAGTTTTAAGGTTACAAAAAGAAAATAGAAGAAACACCAAATTAAACAAAAGCAAAACAACACATCACAATAAAAAAACAGAAAAATCGAAACAATTAAAAAAAATCGAACCTTTCCATAACTTGTCTTTCATTTGCTTGTTTCCCTGACCTCCTCACACCTCCCTTTTTTGTATTCCAAGTCAATTATCCATTTCAGCAAATCCTTTCCCTCTCTTCAAATTTTTATCCTGAAAATTTATCTTAATATTAATATAAGTTTACTTTCCCTCCTTTCACCAATCTATTTTTCTTAAATCTTTGTTACATTTTTGCTAGAATCACATAAATTCATTCCAACATCATTCTAACATTCACCACTCTCTTGCTTATATGGGAGAGTCTGGTCCTCCCCTTTTCCACATCATCCTTTCTAGCATGCTTCTTCCATGGCTTGTGGGGAATTTATGGTGTATTTCTTTTCTTTTAGAGAGAGAAGCATCAGATGCTGAATGGAAGAAAGCTGGTCTAGGAAGTAAAAGAAAAGCAGGGTGATGCACGGGTCATGTTGCCAAAATAGATAGATAGCAGATGGAGGCAGATAATCTTGGATCTGATACAGAGCAAAAAAAAACAACAACAAACCCCAAACAAACATGCAGTGGAGCAGCTGAAGTGTCAATATATGCCATGGAACAGCATCCTGTTCCTGCCTTAAAAGAGAACAATTCTAGGGAAAAAATGCAGGGGAACGAAATCATTAATGCTGGAGCCTTCCTGTATAGTCAAAGAGATATGCAGAACTTCCTGAAAATTTCCATTAATTTTAGTGGAATGCCCCAAACCCTGCAAATCCTGGGGTATTTTTCCTTAAGCAGGTGCATCTAAATTTGCTTCCAATTTCCCCTTTAGGTGCATCTCTAGTTCCAGAAGGGTACGCCAGCTGTTCACACGATGTGGATAATTTCTTCACCAGCAGCAGACTCTCAAATATAAACCCAGTGGTGGTAGGAAGGAGGAAGGGGATGCTAAGAGCCTAGCCGTTACTATGGAAAAAACCTCCATGTTTTCAGTGGGTCCCAGATTGTGATATGTGAACAACTCCCCCTTCCCTGCTGAGATATTTTGCTAGCCTTACTTGGGAAAATTTAGATCAGTTTGCAGTTTTCTCTCTTTCAATTTAAGCTTTTGAGCCTCTTCACAGACTATTTAATGCCTGTTTCAGATTATTTATGTCCTCCCCTCCCACGGCATGCACAGTGCTCAGGGCAGCTTACAGCAATATTTTAAGGTGCAATATAAAATAATGAAAAATGTGGCATGTAATGCCCATCTTAAAAGGCAAAAATTGAAATTTATTTATATGTTTATAAAACTAGTTAGTTGCTTGTTACACAAATGACTTGCAGCATATTTCAAAAGAACAAGAATAAGTAAATATTAGATTATAACATGGACACTTTCACATAAACATATATGGAATTTAGAAAAAATGCACAAAAGTCTCCACTCCACTCCAAGAACAGCAGAAGGAAGCTTTTGTAGAACACAGACAGCAAAACAACATTATCATAGTTTTTCAAAAGTCCTGGAAAAGTGCCATCCGACTGTCAATATTTTGCAGAAGGGATCCGAGCACACGTAGAGTGTAATTATTTAACTGACACTGAAAATACCCTTGAAACTAAAGAAAATCAAGAAGTGGTCTCTGAGTTCCTTAATGGGTTGATAACTAACTGTTGTTGTTCTCTGGTAGATAACATGTGAGTGTTTAACCTTAGATCAGGGAACAAGGGTATTTGGTTGCAAATCTCTAGTTGCCTTTAGTCTTTATTCTCAGCCTCTGTGAGAGTAAGATGTGATAACTGAACTCACTCCAAGAGCATGCAACTTCAGGCAAAATGGAGGCTGTAAGGAGAGACACCTTTGTTTATAGGTCAATTTGGAATTTTATTTTATTTTTAAAATGCTGAGCCTTTGCTGGACAGTACAAGAAATTGTATGGGATTATTTGGATGCATCTGTGATGTTTGTGTTCTATTTTTGAAGAAAGTAAAGTTTTGAATAATATCTAATGGGTCAAAAAGCGGTCAAAAAGCGGTCAGTTTTTATGCATCCAGTTGCTTCAAGATGTGCAATATTAATATTTGCAATAGTGCACACCAGAGCTTTCAGTCTGTGCGTTTGAAGTGGATTAAGGTGCTCTGTTGTCCTAGCACAACAAATCTACATTTTAAAAAGCTGGACTTTTTGCAGTTTGGAAAGTGATGGGGAAAAGTTACAGGGTGAGCAAATGACTAACAGGAAGATGTGTGAACACTCTCCACAGGCAAATCGGGATAAATGCAGCCTCATAGTCAAATAAACACCATGCAAACAAATCAGAATGAATGATCAAGAAGAAGAAAATATCAGACATAATCTTACCTCTCCATAAGCTTTTGTAAGCAAATCAGAATGAATGCTTAATAGACAATCTGCAAGGGTCTATAGACAAACATAGACTGTGTACAGACTATACAGCACATTCAAAGCACATAACCATGCAAATGATCCTGGGAACTGTAGTTTAACTCCCACAGAGTACAATTACAAACTGCAGTTTCCAGGATAGGGGTGGTGGTTTGTGCTTTAAATATGCATTAAATGTATGATGTGTATGCAGCCACATATATAAACACAGTTGTTATGAAACTAGGATTGGCTGACTGTGGCAGACCAGGGTTTGCCCTGTGCAAAGTGCGAAATGGCCCTGTGAGAGTCAGATCAGAAAAGAGGGAGGGGGAGAAGCCAACATTCCCTTCTATTTCAATCACGGCAGTTTGCAGAAACATTGCAGGAAAAGTGAATTATTGCCGCTGCTTTTCTCCTTCATTTGATTAAATATGTTCCACAAGAGATGTAGGATTTGCTCTGCAAGTCCTCTGCCTCTGCGATCTCCCTACTTATCCAGAGCGTTGCGTCATATCAATGCAACCCAACCTTCCTGTTTAGGGATTAGAGTACATTAGGGACTCGGATGAGGCTGCTAAGACTCTATTCCCTTTGGACATCTCACGGATAGTCGGTAATGATTTTCACTCGCTTGGTTTAGAAGGGGATATGAAGCAGGGTCACCATCTAATCCTGCAAATCAGTGGATCCCATTTGTAGGGGGATATATTGTAAATACAGCACATGTGGGCTATTATAATAACAAAGTAGTTCCTGGCATCTGCATCTAGAAAAGAATAAGACAGACATGCGAGGAAAAGAAACTCTCAGGAGTGAAATATCTCAGGAGGAATTATCTCCAGGGGGGTTGCCCTGGTGCAGCAAATCTGGCAAGAGTCTTGTACATCTTATGACTAACAAATATATCAAGGAGGGGGGAATCTTTCTCAGCTCAAGGGCCACATTCCAACATAGGCAAGCTTCCAGGGGTCACATACCTGTAGTTGGTATGGCTAGTGGCAAGAAGTGGCTGGAGCAACAGGTGCAATTCTTCCCTTTGTACGTAAACTACATTCGATCCATGTTTAATCCAGAGGTTTCTGTACACACTTTTCTCCATCTGGCAAGTAGAAGAGGAGGAGTTTGGATTTGATATCCCACTGTATCACTACCCTAAGGAGTCTCAAAGCGGCTAACATTCTCCTTTCCCTTCCTTCCCCCCAACAAATACTCTGTGAGGTGACTGAGGCTGAGAGACTTCAGAGAAGTGTGACTGGCCCAAGGTCACCCAGCAGCTGCATGTGGAGGAGTGGGGAATTGAACCCGGTTCCCCAGATTACAAGACTACCGCTCTTAACCACTACACCACCTCAAGTAAGAGGCATGATCACATTTCAAGGACAAGCAGGTGGAGCCAGGCCCATGAGGGGTGTGGCATGGTCTGGGGAGAGTCCCAAGGTGCAGGCAGAAAAGCCTGGACGGCAACATTTGGCTTCAGAGCCTGAAATCCCCCAGCCCTGAAATATATCAGAGCATAAGGTTTTGTGCACCTTGTGTCCATAAACCACTGAATTGTGATTCATCAAGTGGTTCAGTGTTCGCACTTGTAGCTGCTGCAGGAGAGGGACTGTGAGCAACATCTTAAGAGGGTTGTTTCTTGGACTAAGGTGCAACTGCGAAGCTCCCTTGTTATTTTAGCAATTGAATGTAGCTTGTTATTTATATCAATAGTATTCCAATGTGGGGTGGGGTTTTTTTGCACATTATTATATTTGCTATTGTTTTGCTATGTTATTATGAAGCTGGTTTTGCAATGTTTGTTTGAAATGCTTTCCTGTTTCCTCTGAGCGTGGTTTTGTGGGAAAGCGGCATGCAAATATTATGAAGGGATAATATGAATGAGGTTTGAATTGGGATAAAGCATTGTGTGCCGGAGTGTCACTTGGCTGACAGTAAGAATTCCATCAGGAGAGTAGAGAGGGAAGCGGTTTTCAGTGATTCCTCCCTGCTGGAGCCCCTCTCCCCTAAAACTGCTCCAGAGGGAGAACCAAGGATACTACTTCATGCATCTGATAATACTTCGTGCATCTGATGAAATGGACTTTAGTCCATAAAAGCTTGGGCCATAATAAATGTGTTCTTGCTTCTGCTGCAACAGACGTAACACAGCTCCCTTTCTGGAAGGGGTGCAATAAGTCTTTTTCCTGAAATCTCTTGCCACCCACACAGAGTCAGGGGCTCCTCTTTTCCAGAACATTACCTTCTGTTAGCGGTTACATGCTGTAAATTTGCCTGTGTTGTGTTTTTGTCTTTATATTTTGGTAATGATAAATAAAACAAGAAGGCTCTTGTTTATATCTGTTGAAATACATTTCTTAGTCACCTTGTGCGAGAGGCAGGGAAGGGAGGAACTCCCAGGGCATTCAGAAATGCATTCTGTAGTCAACACAGGACATGTCAGGTGAAACTGGCTCTGGGGACTTTCGTTCACTTGATACAAAGAGGATTCCCAGCAAAGAGGAAAGGGTTCTGCATTGCTTCAGAGGTTGATCATGGATCAAAGAGGTACCAACAATTTAGTCTGCATTTTATATAAGGGAAGGAATGGGGCACTCATTAATTTTTTTATGGTGGACAGGATCAGATCAATCGGGGCTGAGATGTCCACACTTGCTCAGCATAAACGATCAGCATTGGGACTGGCTTGAGCTAGAAGAGCTTGGGAGATCAGAAGTATGAGGAAAATACAAAATCCAATAACAAATTATTATTAGAAGTGGGAGCCAATGGCAGCCTTGGAGATGATGAAGCAATAGATGATGCCTTTGCTTTTGGGAATGACCAAAGGCTCAGCTTCTGCTACTGGGCTTAAATGACTCAAGGATCATGTTTCCAGTGAGGATGCAGCAGTTGGATCCCAGCAACCAAGATCATTTTTCAGTACCTCTGGTACTTATGGCTACAAAAAGGGCCTTTTAGTTATGTGTTTTTCTGAAATGTCCACCATGTTCCAGTTCCTTTCCATGGGGGGGGGGCATCCCCCACCATCAGGGCTACATTCCATTAGTCTTGCCTACAGAATACTGAAATGGACAATACACATCTCAAGAAACAGCATTATCTGAAAATGATGCAACAAACCCAGGCACGGGCCTGCATTAAACAGACATGTTCTTAGAAGACTGTTGTGCACACATACCTATGGGACAAGCTCTTAGGAGTTCACCAAAGCACATAGCAATTCAAAGCTATCAGGCTGTCCACTTCAGTACTGAGTGCTTGAATAGACCCTGTAGAAAGTCAAGGCTAATGCATAATTGAAACAGCACAACGATGCTTTGATGCTCTAAATATGTCTAAATCTGCCTTTTCACTAGCTACGGAAGGTCATATTCTGGCAGAGCCAGTATTCATCATTAGCAGGAATTGTGGCTATTCTCTACTTTTTTTTGAACCTTCGGCACTGCTTCAATCACTTTGCCCTCACTTACACCTGCTTTCAGTTGCCATCACTTGCTCTCAGTGACACCTTGAGTGGTGCAAGTGAACTCTCCATAGCATTGCAATTAATACAGTACCCCATTCACTATGTGAGTCCTGTTTGGGTGGGAACACTCATTTGAAAAAGTGTCAACAATGCAGCAGCTAGGAAAAGCAATTGTGCTCAAAGCAATTTACCTTTTGAAAGGTAAATATTTGTACAGAGTTGTCTTTGAGGAGGCGGGAATATTTGACCAGCTCAAATGGCTAATATCTGCTCTGAAGTGGAGTCTATTCACTACAGCTCAAATATTACATCCGAAAGAGCATGATCAGAATCTTCTGCAAATCACATGGAACATAAAGGTAAGGTGGCTCATTTTGTATTGCCTCCAAAAAATAATTAAAAAAAGGATTATTACCACCAAAAGAAAAGCAGACAAAAGATGTCACCAATTTGCAAGAAATTTGCACATGGTACTTTAGAAATAACCAGTGCTTTTGGGGCAAATTTAGAAATAACCAGGGCTTTTTGTCAGCTGGGAGTCACCAGCTGTTCTGGAACCTCCCAGGTGGCTGCCATTATAAAAGAACAAGGGAGGTGTTCATAGTGAGTTCCAGCATCCTCTTTCCTAGAAAAATAGCACTGACAGCTATTGTCATCTCTCTCTCACTATACTGATAGCCAATTGCCAGGCTCCTGCTCATGAGAGGAGAGCTTCCAACAGAGGGCTGTCCTCTGCAAAGTAGGACACATGGCCACCCTACTACTCAGAAGTAAATCCCATTTGTTCAACTAGGGGCATGCTACTCACTATGGATGTGAGAAGTCCTGGGTTCAATTTCCAGACAAACCCAGGCACTAGGGAAAAAGAAGGACCCCACGTTAGAGGAAGCAGCCAACACTCAGTAGTAGAGCAGATCCTTTGCCTGCAGAAATTTAAGCACTGGCATCTCTAGTTAAAAGAGGCAGGGAGCAGGTGCTGGGAAAGACTTTTGTCTAATGTAGCCTCTGGGTAGCTGCTGACCCAAGCCAAGATAGACAATAGTGGGCAAAAGGACCAAGAGTCTGAGCTGGTATAAGGGATGCAAATGGGTCTGACTTTCCCATCAGTGTGTTTAGGATTGCAGCCTTAGGCTCTAATCCATGCTCAGCAATTAAACTTTGTGGGTGGCCTTGTGACTGTCATTCCTGCTTAAATGCACCACACAGAGATCGTTATGGAGCTGCAGCGGAATTGCACTGTACCAGTGCTATAGAAATGAGGAATTGGTTGTAACCCAGAGCACAGTTTGACTGCTTAAATCTCAGAGACTTTGCTGAGATTTAGGAAGCCTTAATGTAGGCAAGATTGCAGCCAGAAACGTTAACGTGAAAATATGCAAATCTCATTCACATCTTCAGCACTGCTTAGTTCTTTCAGAAAATCAAGTTAAGAGGCCTATTTTGTTGCATTGGGATAGAGTACTCTAAGTGTAAGTATAAAGACGATTAAATTGGAGTGTGTGTACACACACACACACACACACACACACACACACAAACCATAGCTGTCAAGCGTCCCTTATTTGGCGGGACAGTCCCTTATCCCAGCGCCATGTCCCGCTGCTGTCCCTTATTGATGATGTCCCTTAAATAAGCTACTGAAGGTAATGGGGCCCTTTCTATGTCCAGCTGTCCTTTGTCAACAACAAATTGTTGCTGGTTTTTTTGTTGTTGAATATATGCTATATGGTAATTTATGGACCTAATAGGTATCTAGCCATTTGCATGCAACAAAATATGTATTTTATCAAAGTAATTGTTGATCCCTTATTGTGGCTGCTGATCCCTTATTTTCGAGGCTGCTGGTCCCTTATTTTCAAATCTGTAAGTTGACAGCTATGACACACACAGGCAAACCTGCATGCCCCCATGATTGAGGGGGCTTGCGCCATGTGACTTGCTCACATCATGTGCACACGCCACAAGGCGTGCTTGCGTGTTGTGTGCACACTGTGGCTTGTGCAGCATGTGTGAGCGAAGTGAGCATGCTGGGTGGTGTGAATGCACAGCGTGTACACGTTGCTATGGGGCCCCTCCTTGAAAATTTTGAGGGGGCCCAAGGCATCTCTAGGTAAGGCTGGGAAAGATCCCTCCCTGAACGTTCCGAAGAGCCTCTGCCGGTCCGTGTAGACAATACTAAGGTAGATGGACCAGATCTGGCTCAGTCTAAGGCAGCTTCCTAGGCTCCTAGGCTTTTTCATTCCAGGAATACTGTTTTTATCCGTATGCAAATGGATGGGAACGGTGTGCTAGATTCACCAGCTAAAACTCACATGAATATTCAGTTAATCGAGTTGCAGCCCTATAAATTATGCAAATCAATATATGCATCCTTTACATACTGTCAGTTTACCTGCTTCCTTCTGTTTCAGACATAACGTCTGAGCTCTGGACCTATACAGTGGCACCTCGGGTTTACTTACACTTCAGGTTACATATGCTTCAGGTTACAGACGCCGCTAACCCAGAAATAGTGCTTCAGGTTAAGAACTTTGCTTCAGGATGAGAACAGAAATCTTGCTTCGGCGGCGCGGTGGCAGCAGGAGGCCACATTAGCTAAAGTGGTGCTTCAGGTTAAGGACAGTTTCAGGTTAAGAACAGACCTCCGGAATGAATTAAGTACTTAACCCGAGGTACCACTGTACTTTCTACCCCATCCTCCCCTTGTCCGCCAGCTTTGGCACTCCTGTCCTGGACTTTTAAAGCCATGTTTCCACCTTATACCTGAAATGGGGAGCTGTGGCTTAATGTCACTTTGCTAACCAAGATCTGAAACCACATTTGAACAGCAGTCTGGTTTAGAAAAGGCGGGGGGGGGAGCAGCCTGGGATTACTAATTTACCTTCAGATTTTCTATAGGCATCTGGTTGGCCACTGTGAGAACAGGTCTAGAGGGGCCATAGGACTGATCTAGTAGACTCTTATGCTTCCATCTCTCTCTCTCTCTCTCTCTCTCTCTCTCTCTCTCTCTCTCTCTCTCTCTCTCTCTCCTTTCAGGATTTATATCCTGACCCTTCAGCCAAAAAGGCTTTCAATGAAGGCTCCAAAAATGGGTAGTAAGTACTTAAAATATTGAGACAAGAAAGCCTTGCTAATCTGCTCCAAATAACTCAGGAGATCAAGGTAGACATTTTGCATTGGTATACCCAGGAACCAGTTTAATCCTATAAATGAATAACCTGCAATGTTATGCAAGAACACTGCAAAAAAAAAAAAAACACTACAAAATAATTCAGTTTTTAAAAAAATAAAATAACAGAAAATAGAATGCAGAGTAATTAGAGCAAAGAATAAAGTGGGAGATAAAAAAGACTGAATGCCGCCAGAAGACTCAAATATAAGTCTTAGCAGTTAGGAATGGACAAATGTGCCAGTCGTGTTTGTTATGTACTGAAGTTCTCACCCTGGGCCAGCAGGGGGATACTGTAGATAGTTATGCAAATGAAGGATCGAAAGTGACGTTCAGTGATTGGATAGTTTTAGAAAGTTGCTACAGTAACGTTGTACTGGAGCTCTATATAAGCAGGCTGGCTGAGCTCTTCAGTTCAGTTCTGTTCTGGCCTCTGAATAAACAAGAGCTGTTTGAAGAATCGCTGTGTCGTCTGATATGTTCACCCACAACTTAACAGTGTTTGTCTCAGTTTCTCATTTCTCCAGTCTTAATTCCATCGCCCACATTTCCTCACTAGTTTGTGATTTTGTTTTATTTTTTAAAAGTCCTCACAAATTTTCATCAGGATTTTAGGGGTCATATCTCCTAGCATAGAGATTTTGGCAAGCAATGTTGGGCTACGATACATCTAAGATCTTCCAGGCATATCCGGAATTTGTTTCTGGATTTTCACTTTTTGAAATACGGCAATCGTACCCTAATGCAATGCTTTTTTCTGTGCCCTCCACTGCACAAATATAATCTTTTAAAATGCTCCCTTTCCCCTTATGTACATATTTGCACTCACATATTTTTTTGGCCAGAGAGCTGCATTGCAAAAGCCAAGAAAGTTCATGTTTCGAAGGATAGCTGTGTTTTTTGGCCCATGCCTCATTTCAGGAAGCGAGGAGGTTCACAATAAAATTAAAACTAAACTGAATTTCTTCCCAATCCCCAAGTACAGCACGTGGAATTTTGGTTGCCATGAGCACATTAGCCCTGGCAAGGAGGACCTGAGATTTAGTACTTTTAATAGCATTTGTGTTACAGAACCATTTCCCCCCCAAAAAAGCAAGCAGGCCCAGCAGAAAATGCTACTTCCAGCGCACTCTGTGCTGAATTAACATTTACGCAGGATAATCAAGCCTTGCAACTTTCCTGCACAGGGGCCCGCAATAAAGGGATTTTACATTTATCATCCCAGTTAATTGTAATGAGCCTAAAACTAATGAGCCATACCCCTAAACTCCATTTAAGACAATAGCTAATTGCTTCATTTTAATAAGTGTTGACAGAAAAGAGGGCAGAACAATGACTGAACGCTCAATTACTACACAGGCCAGAAAATGAAGATACAGAATATTAGTGATGTATACACACAATCTGAAACGCAATTAGAACCCAGAAAGTAAGAATGGGGAATACTTTGGGAATGAGCCCGCAAATAGACTTGTCTGCTTTCTGAACGTATCGCTGGGGTTGAGAGAAGGAGGCAGGTCCCTTAATGAGGGAGTGTGGAACAGGGGAAAGGGTTTTGGCTTAGCAACACAGTGCAAGCTCAGTTCCTGGCATCTTCAGTTAGAGATGTGAAAGACGCCTCTTTTAAACCCCAGAGAGCTACTACCACTTCATGCAGACAGTACTGAGTTAGATGGATCAATGATCTGACTAGACATGGGGCAGTTTACTATGCTACTATGTCAAGCTAAAGGTGTTACAATCAGTATAAAGGTAAAGGGACCCCTGACCATTAGGTCCAGTTGTGGCCGACTCTGAGGTTGCGGCGCTCATCTTGCTTTATTGGCCAAGGGAGCCGGCGTGCAGCTTCCGGGTCATGTGGCCAGCATGACTAAGCCGCTTCCGGTGAACAAGAGCAGCACACGGAAACGCCGTTTACCTTCCCGCCGGAGCGGTACCTATTTATCTACTTGCACTTTGACGTGCTTTCGAACTGCTAGGTTGGCAGGAGCAGGGACCGAGCAACGGGAGCTCACCCCTTGCGGGGATTTGAACTGCCGACCTTCTGATCCGCAAGTCCTAGGCTCTGTGGTTTAACCCACAGCGCCACCCGCATCCCTTTACAATCAGTATATAAAGCCCTTAACAGCTTGGGACCAGATGACCTCCAAGATTGCCTTGCAGGTTGGCACGGTTGCAGGTGGCACAGAACACTCATTCTGGATTCATAAGAAACTGATCTTTTAGCGTGGCTGCACCAACTGGAAACCACTGCCTACTGACATCAGGCAGGCTCCTTCACTGTACTCTTTTTCGGCCAGCTAAAAGCATTTTCCAAACACGCAGAATGTTGCCGTATGTTTTCATACATGCAACGTAGAATCATACAACTGTAGAATTGGAAGGGACTGTCAGTATTTTCATCCCTCCCATTGCAAGGTCACCAGATCATGTTTGTTTCTGTCTGAGAGAAAGGTGGGAGCAGAAGCTACTCTTCCAGACTTCTGTCCCTACTGTCTAGAGACAAGATGGCAGTATGACAGAGCTGTTTGTCTCATACATGTTTGTTATGTTCTTTTATGTGTTTAATTAGAAGAAATAAATTAGGTATGCAACAAAACCTCCACAGCTTTGTTGCCATTACTCTGCTGCATTTGAGGTGCTCACATGAGCAAATGTGAGTCCACTGCACCAGGACCTATTCCTCAGGAATGCTGTGTTGCTGTTCCTACGTTCCTGTGATTGGAAGGTCAGAGAAGGTGCTCCGGACACCCAACCCATGCAGGCGCTGATGACGTGGGCTGTACAAGGGTGTACAGAAAGGGACCACGGGGGTCATCTAATTCAATCCCCTGTAATGCAGGAATCTTCTGTCCAATGTGGGGTTTGAACCCATGACCCTGAGATAAAGAGTCTCGGGCTCTGCTGGCTGAACTGCCCCAGTTTTTAGCTTATTTTTTATTTTAATTATTTTTTCTTGTTTTGAATAGTTTTTTAAAACTTTTTTTTACTGGTAGTTTATTGAGGTATTCTTTGGGTGGGGTATAAACTTTTGTGAAATAAATAAACAAAAAATGTTCTTAAAAGAGCAAAAAAAATATCATGGCATGGAATGAGTGGTGTGGTTGCTGATTCTGATGCATCTCCACTTCATACGGCTCCTCTAATGTGAAGCCTGATTTATTCATGGGATATGCTCCACTGCGACTTGCCCCCCCCATGCCTCTCCTAGGATACCTGGATGGCAGAGTGGCTCCTTTGCAATCCGAGAGATGTATGATCTGAGCCCAACTGTGGTGCTTCCTAGTCAAAGGAATGCGCACAGCAGATAGTTAAGTATTTACTGTCAAAAACAACACAGTCGCTTCTACAGCTCTGGGCATCTACACGCATCAATCTGACAGCTAGGCAGCTATTCCCAGGTCCACGCTCTATGGAGCAGTTGCAGCCGCAGGGGACCATTCCCACCCCCACCAGTTTACTCGATGGGCAGCTAGAGACTGCATCTGCATGGAAACGTCCTGTGCTCCTCCCTTTTCAGTTCCCTCCTAGATCTGCGATACAGTGATGCAGAAGGTGGGGGAAGCACCTGACCCTTCACTTGCCCTACCTGCCTCTTCCTCCCCTTCTTCCAACCCATCCTGCACTCCACCCTCTAGCTCTGACCTTCCCCTGCCTCCAACTCTTGCTTCTTGGCTGGTACACGCCCCTACAAACCACTGCCCCCCTTCCTCTGAGTCCGACTCCAGGCTCCCTTTCCCCAGTGCATATTCCTCAGCATCCTGCCAGCCCCTGACGTCAATGGAGAAGGCCAATTGTGCCTCTCCCATCACAATTTGCCCATTCTGAGGTGGGACGGAGCCATGGGGACAAGGCCAACCATTGGACTCTGGTAACAGAATAAAACAGATGTATAGAAGTGAGAGCTGGACCATAAAGAAGGCTGATCGCTGAAGAATTTATGCTTTTGAATTATGGTGCTGGAGGAGACTCTTGGGAGTCCCATGGACTGCAAGAAGATCAAACCTATCCATTCTGAAGGAAATCAGCCCTGAGTGCTCACTGGAAGGACAGATCGTGAAGCCGAGGCTCCAATACTTTGGCCACCTCATGAGAAGAGAAGACTCCCTGCAAAAGACCCTGATGTTGGGAAAGATGGAGGGCACAAGGAGAAGGGGACGGCAGAGGACGAGATGGTTGGACAGTGTTCTCGAAGCTACCAGCATGAGTTTGACCAAACTGCGGGAGGCAGTGGAAGACAGGAGTGCCTGGCGTGCTCTGGTCCATGGGGTCACAAAGAGTCGGACACAACTAAACGACTAAACAACAACAACAGAAGGCTTCGGGGCACCCTGGATAAAATAGTGAAACACGACCCCTATGCCTGCCTGCTCACAATCTCTGCCTCCTGTTTCTGGGGTCTCCACACTGCTGATCTCCCTTTTCCAGTGGATTGTGAACCCTCCTCCATGTGTGTGCTTTTCACAGTTGCATGACTGCCAGCTTCCCCCTGTTGAGAACCTCGTTGCACACTTCTCCCACACGCAACTTGCAGAACTGATGTATCTTTATTTGCAGTGATTCCACCCTCCTCTTCTCCTGCAATGCAGGCTTCTCTTTAAAGTAGAGCTTACTGAATGGAATGTGTTTCCCGTGTCTGTTATTGAGCCTACAGGGACTGTTAGTTTCGAGGTGTTTCATCAATACTGATTGAGGAGAGAGCCCTTCAACTTTATTAACCATGCAGTCTTGGGGCAATTAAGATATAATAATAATAAAAAAAACACTTACACACAACTCCCTTTCAATTGCTTTGTTCAACATTCGCAAGTGTTTCAGGTGCCTGCTTGTGCCAAACTGTGAACTACCATATTTTTTTATCTATTAGGCTCACTTTTTCCCTCCTAAAAAGTAAGGGGAAATGTGTGTGCATCTTATGGAGCGAATGCAGGCTGCGCAGCTATCACAGGAACCGGAACAGCAAGAGGGATTGCTGCTTTCACTGCACAGCGATCCCTCTTGCTGTTCTGGCTTCTGAGATTCAGAATATTTTTTTTCTTGTTTTCCTCCTCCAAAAACTAGGTGCGTCTTGTGGTCTGGTGCATCTTATAGAGCGGAAAATACGGTATATTATTTCCAAGCTGTTGCGAAGCGAGAGTTTTTCTAGGTGACCTAAAACCGGTGCCTTTATACAGCAGTGCTGCATATTATAATCTCCTTTGATTTAGTGCATATTAGGTGAGCTCAATGGTGTGCTTTCGCTAATAAAGCTTCAGAAACTCTCTTCAGCACTAGACAGGATTTGATTTCATTGCCTCCTCCCAATTCTCTTTTCTTGGCAATCAGCACATGTGCATATTTGTTCTGTGATTCCTGTTTTCAATACTTCATTCCAGGACCAATTGCACTGTGTTTATGCATCCTTAATTATATTTGCCATATAAGATATGACTTTGGAGTCCCATTTTGAAGCTCATACTCATCTGCTGGGGCCCAGCGTAATTTACAAACCTGGAAAAACCTGGATTCCAGCATCATTGTACATGATGGTGGCACGAACAATGGCTACCAAGGTCTCCGTCCCGTGTTGATTCCTTGTAAACATTTATCAGCCAGTCTTTTACAAGCAGGCACAGAAGGGATTTTCTGTTTCAAGCTCTAGCTAATTTTTAAAGATCTCTGCTAATGCGTTTCAGCTCCATGACTGTGTCTTCTTATTATTTTAATTAGCAACTGAAGAATTGTGTTGGGAGCTTAATGGATATCTGAGTACTTTCTAGTTTTCCATTTCATTACAGAAGCATTTGAAATTAGGGCTGGGTAGAATATTCTTTCCTTTTGAGTTGAAAATACACTGCTGAGGAGTTAAAATGTTCACCTAAAATTCCTTCCCTAATGGTGGTGAGATCCGCTTGTTTGTTTGTTTTTGCCTGTTTTCCACTATGTGTTTGTCCTCCTTATAGGGTTGCCATATGTCCTCTTTTTCCAGGACACACCCTCTCTTTCATGGGTATGTAAAATGAGAGTTGTCATAGAGATCTATAGTTAAAAGTAGAATGTGTCCTCTTTTTTGCTCTTCAAAATATTGCAACCCCACCTCTAGTTATGTTGCTTTCCTGATGTTAATCCAGGCAATCAGGGAACACAGAGGAAGTGATGATATCACAGCACTGCATACCAGATTGTGCTGTGTAAAACTTTACTGAGAAAAACAAAGCTGACTGAGAGTGTGAGGGCAGTAGACACCACTCCCCCCAAAACAAACCATACCTCCCACTTTGCAGAGGGAGAACTGGGTTTTGCAGATCCTAGTCAAAGTGGAGAGAACTACCCAGGGAAGCAAGGTTTTTAATGCTGTGAGCCTCTCCATCATAGGATCAGGTTGTATATACAGCCGTACCTTGGAAGCTAAACGGAATCCGTTCTGGAAGTCGAACGGAACTTCCAAAACGTTCGGAAGCCAAAGCATGGCTTCTGATTGGCTGCAGGAAGCTCCTGCAGCCAATCAGAAGCTGTGGAAGCCCCGCTGAATGTTCAGCTTCCTAAAATTCTGCAAACCAGAATAGTCACTTCCGGGTTTGCGGCATTTGGGAGCCAAAACATTCGAGAACTAAGCTGTTCAACTTACAAGGTACGACTGTATATGTAAATAAAGCACGTATCTTAAAGACACCACAGCCTCCATTGTGTCTCATGCTGAAGGAAACATGGTAAGCGCCTGGAACCCATGGAATCTCACAATGCTCAGAGATTGGGGTGGCATGCAACAATATAGAGAAATATAGAGATTGTCCAGATATTTGTGGTGTCCATTTAAAAAAAAAAGCATTAGTTTCCCCGTCCCCCCAAAATGTGTGGTCAAATGGCCAAACATTTCATTTCTGGAGATTAATGATCTTCTTATCTTCAGAGAGATCGTCCTTAATGATCCTATAATCTGCTTTAGGTTGCAGTCGTATGCAGACCTATCAGGAAGTTAGCCCTAATGAACTCAGTAGGATTTACAGCTCATGGTAGTCCTCTCTGGGGTAGCCTCATGGTAGTCCTAGCAGCCCCCACCAGCATGGCCAATGGCCACAGATGGTGGTTGTAGTTCAACAACATCTGGAGGAAACCCTGTTGGCTACCCCTGATATATATACAACTTCACGGTTGGTGTCTCTGCAAATGTGAGTTGTTTCCTTCTCCCCAGAACCTAGCTTGTGATGGATAAGAATATGAAAGTAACAGAAGAGAAGCGGATAAGATAGGGAGCATAATTACAAGTGCTTGAGGTGGTAAGCTGCTTTCTGAAGCATTCAAGAGGTAAAATAGCAAATTCTTTCAAAATAAGTTTGAAAGTTGTAAACCAGGGATCCCCAACCTGCGGCTCTCCAGATGTTTTGGCCTACAACTCCCATGATCCCTAGCTAACAGGACCAGTGGTCAGGGATGATGGGAATTGTAGTCCTAAACATCTGGAGGCCCAAAGGTTGGGGATACCTGTTGTAAACTATAAAGTGCCATGGAGTTTCTACCCTGAGTTTTGTAGCATTATTAGCCAGGATATACAACCAAGCTGGGCTAAAGTACTGACCCCAGCCTTTTCTAATTAACACACACACATACACGGAGTGGAGAATCGGTGATCTGTCATACTCAGTCCCCTTTCATTCTTGACTACTGAACATGCCGGCTGGAAGTTCAAAAACATCTGGAGAGTCCCTATCCTGGCCCTAAAGTAAAAGATTACGTTTTTCTAGGTAGAAAACAATGAACCACTTCAGAGCTTAGCATCTCACAAATGAAAACACCCACAGGAGCCTTCCACATTTTTCCTTGCAAGCTTTGTTTATACAGATGAATCACACATAACATTTACGTTCAATAAACTATGCTGATTCTAACACCTGCATTTCTTCTCTATTTTGAAACACAGAAATCTGCGGTGGAGGATTGGATTAAAAAGGTGGGGGGAACGTAACTAAAAACAAAGCCGACTCTCTGGCATATGCTGTGATGATGCACAGAGAAGAATGTGATGATATTTCGAGAATAACATCGACAAGTGGAGTGGAGGTCTCTAGGTGTGACACGAAGAATTCATTATTGCTACCAGTGGGATAAAGGGTGATTGTGACAATTTGTATAGAAATGTTGCCATGTCCCCAGAGTTCCATTCTGCATCCAGTGCCACATTCTGTGATTTTTCTGTGCTTGCACAGGATTGTGACAGTCAAGCACAACTTTCATTATAAATGTCTGGGTGAGCTCTGTGTCAAGAAGACCGGGAGAGCAGTTGGTGAAGAAAGGAATACACTGAGAATATTAACTTCTGAGGGCTTCCAGGATTAACTCAGAATCCACCTTACCAGCAGAAATGGATTTTTTATAATCCAAACAAACAACAGCAACTGTCAAGCATATTTACTTAAGATGAAATAACCCAAGCTCATAAATAAATAGGTAATTCTACGGAGATAATCATAACCCTGTCATTGCAGAGAACCGCTCGTGAACTTTGCTTCAACTGTGGCATTAGACAAGATTCTCAGTAGGGTTAGCCACAACAACAAGGACACTTATTTTCATGCAAATAGGTCTATCTTTCACTAGAACAACCTACTCAGAACAGATGGAAGTAATTTTCTTCCCAAGGAAATATTTGAGGAGGCTTAGGGGACAAAGTATCAATTTGTTTATTTCTTACCTCCCAAAGCCAAGACAGGCTTTTTCACACACAAAGGAACTGAAATGCATTGCCAGAAGCATTCGCCTGCCCTTGGTTTTTATAGGTTAGGAAAAACAACTTAGTGGCTAAGGGTGGGGACACCCACAAATGTTAAAATGCTTTTGCTGCCTTCCTCAGACGCATTGCGGTCAGGGCCCTACATTACCACAATCACAAACAGAGATAGGGAACCTTTTCGGCTTGAGGGCCGTATTCCTTCATGGCCCTGATTCCAAGGGCCAGATGATGGTTGCAAAAAGCAATCAGGGCAACATCAACACACACTCTGACACACACACACACATCCATACATATGTGCACATCACACACACTTACTTTCTACTATCAAATGCACCTGGGAATGATATATTCAAGTCTTTGTTATGTGTTTGCTATCTTACTGGCGGTATCAGTCTCACAGTTTCTTTCTGGCCTTCCAAGAACCCATAGGGTTCATATAGACAAATGCCACTAATGTCCTCCCCACTGCTTCATTCATCACGATTGTTTTACTTCCTTGGTAAATCAGAGAAGTGAGAACTCTACCTGGTGCACAGTACACAGTACTAAGTTTCATCAATAGTCTACCCCTGGGAGAATCATTGATTGATGACATGTCTATTACCCACCCATGGTCATTGATTGTGACTAATTTTGGGAGAGTTTGCAGCAGGCTGGTGTAAAAAGAATCAGAGTTTCTGCATGGTTAGTGATGGCTTAGATTAATGGCTTGTCATGCAAAGCATCTTTCTCCCACGCCTTTAGCCAAATTTAAAGCAGCAATAAAACAATTGGCAGCATATCTGGAGTTCTTATGCAACTTTATCAATCAACACTAATGTAAAGGAAGCATAACACAAACTCTCAGTAGGCTGTCCATTATCCCGCTGCAAGGCTTCATCTAATACTACCAAACAATAGTCAGAATTTGGGAAAGGGGTGTGTTCATATTATTCAACTTTGGTAGGGATGTCAAACAGTGCAGGGATTTTGAAACATGGGATTGGATCCAAGCTAAGCTAAGGTTTCACTGAAATCAATGGAGCAAGTTAGTCAAGACTAAATGAAGTCCCATTGATTTCAATGGAAGTTAACTTTGCTAAACTTAGTCTGAATTGCAGATTGCAAGAATAAATAAATAAATATGCGAACCTTTTCCACACTTGAGAGATCACTAGATGAGCAGCAACCAACAGATATAGAAATAATTGTTGAGAAGTAAGGTCAACATTGGCACCATCAAAAATGTATAAGATGCTTAGCATCAAAGGTCATCAGTTTGCCAACAATAATGTCAATCTCCATTACAATCCGCTTCCAAGAACTTGCGTACATAATTACACACCCATCACATCTGCTGATATGCTCCTTGTCCCCTTACAATCCCATGAGCATAAAAACCAAAGTTTTATTTAATTCTGTTTCCTGGTGGATCTCTAGGGTAGGCTTTTAAGTATTGTTTTGTTTGTACTGTGTTATGTATTGGTTGGGGGGGTTAAATCATAAACCACACTGTGATCTTTGGGTGAAGGACAGTATAGAAACATAATAAATAAATAAAATAACTTATGTCCATTTATTTCAGTGAGTCTTTATCAAGCCTAATTGTATTCAAGATAAGCACAATGACAATTCAGAAGAGTAGTCACGTTTGGAGGCGTCAATTACCATAGCAAGACTAGGATGATTGTGCTGTCACCAGCTGCTTCAACTGAGAACGGTCACCATGCTTATCTGACTCCAGACCATAGTCATGCTGTCCCTGCAAGTTGTTGTTCCTTTCATCAATAGTTTTATCCAGATCTACAGTGATACATCCACAGTAAAGTGAGAGATTGTTTCAAAGAGAAATAAATCTCACCTGCACTATAAGATCAGGAAATCTCAGTCCTGTAACAGAGATGGTTAAAGGCACTTTTGAGTGACACTGAGCTGTGCTTGAGAAATCCCAGCTAAGCCATTTGCATCCTTCCCTGTTTGCCTGGCTTCACTCCTAATGCTAATCCTTGGAAGGATTCAGAGACAGTCGTGGGGAAATAGAGGATGAGCCCTTGTAAGCAAAGCTCGTTTAGATCCTAAAGACAAGCAACTCATATTGAATCTTACCTGCCTGGCTGACCCATTCGTTTTGATGCCAGCATTGCCTTTTGCCTTCTGCGTGCGCAGAAAGAGAAAGTGTCTTCAGCAAACAGGATTTACCAAGCGGGTCGTTTCCATAAAGACAAATGCAGGAAGTGTAGAGCTACCCTCAAGACATTTTGCTGCCTGAAGTGGAGCAGCAAATGGCCCTTCAGCCTGCCCACCCCACTCAAGGTAATAGTAGCTAAACTGGTCAAGTTATTTTTGCACCTGAGGCAGAAAGACTCTTCCCCTCCCTGACAGTAAAAATAAATAAATAAAATAAAGAACTCTTTCGTGACAATGCTGGGTCTTTTGTGACACTGCTGGGTGAATCAGCAGCTCGTAACAGCTTCCTTCCTCTGTCCAACAGTAGGGCTGGCCCTCTGAGAATGACTAAGCCAGGCATAGGCAAACTTGGCCCTCCAGATGTTTTGAGACTACAATTCCCATCATCCCTGACCACTGGTCCTGTTAGCTAGGGATGATGGGAATTGTAGTCCCAAAACATCTGGAGGGCCGAGTTTGCCTATGCATGGACTAAGCTTTTGGGAACTGACTGCTTTTAATTAAAGGAGTGGGGTCATGCTGATTTTATTGTAATTATTTGTATGTTTTAAAGTAACATGTTATATATGTATTTAGTTTTAAATAGATCAGTAGAATAATAATGACAATGACAATGACAATGACGGTGATGGTGATAATAATAGTAGTAGTAGTAGTAGTAGTAGTAGTCTCAAGCCCTGAAAGATTTATATCTCCCAGGTGGATTCCATGTTCATCCTGTACTTTCCTGAATGATCAGCATCTGACTACCCTGGGACCACAATTCTCTACCATATGCTATGTGATCTGGCAGCACATGAATCTGTCACCTTGCTGACTCTGGTCAGCGCCTAGATTGGAAACCACATCTCCCAAATTTGCTGAGCTCAAACTGCTCTTAAAGGCATGGAGAAAAGGTGGCAGCCTTAACCCTCTGCCTGTTGTTGCATAGGGGCTGCTCTACAAATTCACCGATCTTAAAACATTGTTTTGGCCTGTTCTTAAGGTTCTTTTAGCCTAAAAGGTAAAGGGACCCCTGACCGTTAGATCCAGTCGTGGACGACTCTGGAGTTGCGGCGCTCATCTCGCTTTATTGGCCGAGGGAGCCGGCGTACAGCTTCCGGGTGATGTGGCCAGCATCTAAGCCGCTTCTGGCGAACCAGAGCAGAGCACGGAAATGCTGTTTCTTTTAGCCTAAATAGCCGAAATCAAGGAGGTCTCCTAGGAAGCAGCTGCAACTGGGGGCAGGTAATCAGGAGCCCTTAGAGGACTGGGTCATTCTGTATCAGACCGTAACAGATGGGAAGGATGACATTCAGTTTTTCCCGGAGAGCTTGAGGAGGATTTATAGTATCAAAGCGCATAAACATTATTTCACTCGGTTCATGCTCTCCTGCACAGCTGGCTTTAGCAGCAGTGCAATGACATTGGTGTGCTTTTCTTCTCTGGCTTCAGTTTGATTCATTGTTGCATTATTCTTGGATAGTCCGTTAATCTGTGAGAAATAATCTTCAGAAACTGGTAGAGATTCAGAAACCCTGATTTAAAACTCTGTATGCATGTGCGATCCCAGATAGTTAATAGGAGGGTTTTACATCTGACTCGAATGAATGCTGAGCTGAACTGGGAGTTTTGTCAGTGGCAAAGCAGGATGTCCCCACTGTGGAAGGACGTGTGGATCCAGAATTGGCCTCCACTGTCACCTACAGACTCATTGTTAAAACCGTGTTTATGGAAGACACTCTTACTTGGCTACGAGTGATAGAAGAAGAAGAAGAAGATTATTTATTTATACATACATACATACATACATACATACATACATACATACCCCGCCCATCTGGCTGGGTTTCCCCAGCCACTCTGGGCAGCTTCCAACAAAACCCTAAAATACAATAACCTATTATACATTACAAGTGTCCCTTAACAGGGCTGCCTTCAGATGTCTTCTCTAAGTTTGGTAAGTTATTTTTCTCTTTGTCATCTGGTGGTAGGGTGTTCCACAGGGCGGGCGCCACTACCAAGAAGGCCCTCTGCCTGGTTCCCTGTAACTTGGCGTCTCTCAGCGAGAGAACTGCCAGAAGGCCCTTGGCGTTGGACCTCAGTGTCTGGGCAAAACGAAGAAGAAGAAGAAGAAGAAGAAGAAGAAGAAGAAGAAGAAGAAGAAGAAGAAGAAGAAGAAGAAGAAGAAGAAGAAGAAGAAGCAGCAGCAGCAGCAGCAGCAGCAGCTGCTATATGAGGTGGCAGAAGTCAAACTGGGGACCCATAAACCATTTTGTAGTGCCTTGGGGTTCATAAATCTGGAAAAGTATCTCAGAACGTACACCAGAGCGGAGGGATGGGGGAGGAAGAACAAATACAGTACCAAGGTGGGGAGAGGGCAGGGGGGGGGGAAACCTCTTGCAAATTCCTTTTGAGGCTCCCCCACCCTACCAAATCAACATTAAAGATGCCTGGCACAAAAGTCCCTGGACCTATTTGTCTGCAATCTTTGCAGTTTTCTGACCATTTGCCCACAAAACATGAGCTTCCTTTTTCATCCATGCCAAAACTGCAATGACTGCCTTTGTGGAATAATCATTGCCACTATCCTGCTGGTTTTTAAAAGGATTTTTATGCCCAGAAGAGGTGACCATTCCGGTGAATTTCATCCAGTTCTGCCCCCAACCCAATCCTTTTTTAAAAATACCTGTACAATGGTTCAACGCAGCTTCAACAACAACCAGTAATACTTGTTCAGGTACTGTGCTTGCAGAATATCGCTGCAATGGTTTTCCCTACCTGTGTTTACATGGCTCTTGTTTAAATTTAGGAGAGAAGAATAGTTATATGCTGAAAATAACCAGTGACCTCCCAATTCTTTTTTACTTTTTATGGTGGGGGGAGCTATTACATCTGCCTTCATTCCCTACAGCAAAATCAGCCACATGTAAAACAGCAAGGCAAAGAGGAAAGGTAACCTCTAGCTACCAGAATGTTTCTTACGATATGAAGACGCTGCTTACCTAGGGGCAAGGGTATATGAGGAGCTTCTGAGTGGGCAACATGCCAGGCTGGCATATGCTGATAGAAAAATGCAAGAGGCGATGTGTAAAGTGAAGGTGCCAAGGGCAAGAACATTTAAGCTGATTTATCTGCATGGAAGAAGCAGGGGTGTGCTTTGGGGTAGGAGACAGATTGTGCTTTGGGCTAGTTCATCATTATTTACTATCATTTTGTTACCCATTTACTTGGGCACAGAGAGTTGCAGAGTGGCCTTCCTAGGGTCCAGGCAGCCCAGGAACTCGTACCTTTGAAAATAAAAATAAAATCTGCTTGCTTAACATAAATCTGCCCATCCTTTCACCAAGGAGCTAGGATAACTGTTTTAGTCCCTCAAGAACCCTGTGAGGTAGGGTAGAATTAAAGACGGTGCCTTGGCCAAGGCAATTTCATAGCTCCGCCAGGTTTTGAAGCTGGATTTCTCACATTCAGACCCAACACTCGCATGTTTGCATCACACGGCCTTTTCCACAGATATGTTATGGCAAGATCAGGAATGACAGAGGAGCAACAGCCAGTACAGAAAATGTTGGTCTGCAGATGTTTTGCTGAAATTCATGCAACCTTAATCATCTCAAAATGGGAGCAGGTTGCCCTTCAGGTCTACCTCAATGGTGTCTGGTTGTTGTTTTGTCTGGTTGTTGTTTAGTCGTTTAGTCATGTCCGACTCTTCGTGACCCCATGGACCAGAGCACACCAGGCACTCCTGTCTTCCACTGCCTCCCGCAATTTGGTCAAACTCATGCTGGTAGCTTAGAGAACACTATCCAACCATCTCATCCTCTGTCGTCCCTTTCTCCTTGTGCCCTCCATCTTTCCCAATATCAGGGTCTTTTCCAGGGAGTCTTCTCTTCTCATGAGGTGGCCAAAGTATTGGAGCCTCAGCTTCAGGATCTGTCCTTCCAGTGAGCACTCAGGGCTCATTTCCTTAATAATGGATAGGTTTGATCTTCTTGCAGTCCATGGGACTCTCAAGAGTCTCCTCCAGCACCATAATTCAAAAGCATCAATTATTCGGCGATCAGCCTTCTTTATGGTCCAGCTCTCACTTCCATACGGCATTGCAAAAAAAAGAAGAAGAGGGTTTACATTACGAAAGCATTAGGACAAAATGGGACAACAAGTTGCATAAAATTTGAATATATGACAATTTATATGTATAGGTGCAAATGTAGAAATAAGGACTATAATTCAAGTAGAAATGAAATCAATTCCACTACAGTGGGGAATGCATGAGCTATGTGCCTCTTCAGTCTGAGGATCTGGTCTGCAAAATAATGGTTTAGGGATAGCTTCAAGGCTCCTCCTCTGCCTTCTTATGGTTCCTTACCTTTAATCTAGACTTCGACTGGATAGTTCTCCAACAGAGGGCACCTTCAGAAGAGAGGACTGTCCTTTAGGGTGACCGTAAACCACTCCAAAGGATGAATCCATCATCACTTTAAGCTATAACTGATCTTTGCAGCCTTGCAGTCTTTCAAATGGCCGTTTGCAAAATAATCAAAACAGCTTTCCAACCAGTAAATTGTAAAAATATTTAATGAGCACCTTGATAAAAGGGAGGGAACTTTGGCTAATAAGTTTCGACCAGGGTTGTCATGGACACAAAAATTCATTATGGACCAATAAAATGACTCTTCAAATCCTGCCTATTTTACAACCCGTTGATAATATATTTCCCTGAAATTCAAGTACAAAAATAAAATTTGATTTACCGCTGCACTAAAAATATTGAAATTTTACACAAATCATTAACAGTATTTCACATTGGAGATTCATTGTATTAGAAAGCTATAAAGGTGAGACTCACTGAGTAGCTATTCCTTTATGCAGAATACCAAGATGTAATTAAATTTGTATGTAAAGGGGACATTTGTTAAAAGACCAGTTCTCTATGCTGTGCTGTACTTTGGAACTTGATTCAACTAGCAGTTTTTTGGTTTTGTGTTTTGTCTATTTCATAATATTTTGTGCTCCGGAATTTCACACAGAAACTGAAGTTAATTCATGATGTTATAATTCTGAGATTTATGGTCATGATGGCTGTGAGAGCTGCACAAATTCTATATTTCTGCAAGCTTTCTTTGCAGAAAGTCTGTAGCAAGGAAGAGAATGCATGTAGATATGGAGGGTCTATCTATCTATCATCTATCTATCTATCATCTATCTATATCATCTATCTATCTATCTATCATCTATCTATCTATCTATCTATCTATCTATCTATCTATCTATCATCTATCTATCTATCTATCATCTATCTATCATCTATCTATCTATCTATCTATCTATCATCTATCTATCTATCTATCTATATCTATCATCTATCTATCTATCTATCATCTATCTATCTATCTATCTATCTATCTATCTATCTATCTATCTATCTATCTATCATCTATCTATCATCTATCTATCTATCATCTATCTATCTATCTATCTATCTATCTATCTATCTATCTATCATCTATCTATCATCTATCTATCTATCTATCTATCTATCTATCTATCTATCTATCTATATCTATCTATCATCTATCTATCTATCTCTCTATCTATCATCTATCTATCTATCTATCTATCTATCTATCTATCTATCTATCTATCATCTATCATCTATCTATATCTATCATCTATCACTAATCTGAGGAACATTTCATGATGATATATCTATCTGAGTAGTTACATTAACTCAACTCATCACCACACAGTTTTTACAGAGATAAATTCCTTCCTGATATAGTCAGTTAGGTGTGAACATGAAAGGAACATTTACAACTTTTGAAGTTGTGATAGCCACTTCATAGAAGATTCTGCACAACATGAAAACACGTTTTTTCCT
Organism: Podarcis melisellensis; assembly: GCF_964234715.1. NCBI lineage: Eukaryota > Metazoa > Chordata > Lepidosauria > Squamata > Lacertidae > Podarcis > Podarcis melisellensis. Next base: position 49,592,067 of record NC_138544.1, read on the forward strand.
TCTCCTTCTCCTTCTCCTTCCAAGAAACTGTAAAGTGTTTACAATAGAGCAGGGGGAAGGTGCAGACTCTGCCCCCACCCAGAGCTAATCATGAGTAGCCCCAACTCTTACAAGTTTGCATTCATGAATCAGGGAACAACAGTGACACAGACAGAGGGACAGAGATTCTGAACTACCACCAAACCTGAAGCAAGGTCCACTAGAAAAGAATATTCACTTTTAAAAATGCCTTCCCAAATTTCCATTTTCAAATTTTAATGTAATATTTAACTTCGAAACCTAAGCAATTTAGACTGGCTGGCATCTCTTGATTGTTTTGATTTTGGTGGGCAATAAACAGGTAATCTCAACAATTGCTAGTTGTCAAATACTATATACCACTGCATGTCATCTTTCAAATCCTGTCAGGTAATGAATACTAATAAATTTTCATGCCGACTGTCAATTGCTATTGAAAACTAAATACCATTCTAAGCCAGCTATTGAAAATAATCAGATACTGAATAATGATACGTTTCATATTTCACAGAGCACTGATAAGTTCCAACAACAACCCTTCAGGGTTCAAGCTGCAATTTTAAACACACTTACCTGCAAGTAAGTCCTATTAAACTGAATTGAGAAGATGTGTATAGAATTGCTTTTTGAATGAGACAGAACTGGAGATTTATGGTAGTATTATAAATATATGTAATATTTGTTTTATTTGTAAATATTCAAGCAGAGCCAAGTGGAAGCAGGCGGATGTGAAACTCCTATTTACAAATACTCAGCAAATAAACAGAGACCATGTAATTAATATTCAGTATAAAAAACTTGCTGCTCATATATGCCTAAAGATTGATGTGACTTTCTTGTGCTCAAAATAACCTTATGACAAACTGTGACCGTTTGAAAATGAAAACTTTTAAAATTTAGACTGTTGCAAAACACCATTTTTTAAAAGCCAGTATTTTAAAGAAAAAATGGCATCATACTACTACTACTACTACTACTACTAATAATAATAATAATATTTTAAAAACTATAGGGTCCAAGGTTGCATGTCTCTGGCATTGGCTAATAGTGCTGCTTTTTAATTTCATTTTTCATTCATGGGAGCCAAGATACACAGCTCATTTTTCTTTTCTGCACTGGCAATAGTACAGCGACAAGATTAAATACTTCTCAAAATAAATTAATATGCTGTCTGCTTGTTGATCCATTGATTTTTAAGTAAGCCTGGCTGGCTCGGTAAGACTGATGTTTAAGTCAAAATTTTCAGAATTAGTGAAACATCACTCCATTTGGGTAGCAACAGATGCACTGATTAGACAAGAAGCTCTGTTCAATAACTGTCAGAACCATGTGCAACTGTAGTAATCTAGTTATAGACAGGAAAGTAATGGAGCTAAGGGATCGTGCTGCTTGAGGTCAGAGAATTACATTGTTAATCCATTTAAGTCATAATTTCCAGAAGGCAGAATTAGCCCCAAATCCCCATCACTCAGCACAGATTCTAAAGTTACTGAGTTCCATTTATGACTAATCATCACAAGTAAAGTCCATATAGCTTGGTATTATATATAAAGTCCATATAGCTTGGTTGACAGCGGATCTCCAGGATCTCAGACAGAGTTCTCTCCCAGCCATACCTGGAGACGCCAGGGATTGAACCTGGTATGTTCTGCTTGGAGGACAGATGCTCTAACCCTGATCCATGGCCCTTTCCTAATGATAAATGTGGGTGGAATAGTTCTGATATTCTGTAACATTGTTTTCTGTTATGTTATAACCACTACACTCACTGCTTAAGGGTTTGTGATTAATGTCCTTATCCAGTTGTGGTGATGGTGGGAGTCCCAGTGCTACTGCAGAAGGTGGCAAAGTTTAGTGTCCAGATCAAGGGAAGCGATAGTCCCACTCTATTCTTCTTTGGTCAAACCACACCTGGAATGCTGTGTCCAATTCTGGGCACCACAATTTAAGAAGGATGTTGACAAGCTGGCATGGGTGCAGAGGAGGGCAACCAAGATGATCAAGGGCCTGGAAACCAAGCCTTATGGGGAATGGTTGAAGGAGCTGTGTATCTTTAGCCTGGAAAAGAGGAGGCTGAGGGGAGATGTGATAGCCATCTTCAAATATCTCAAGGGCTTTTAGATGGAGGAGGCAGCATGTTTGTTATCTCCTGCCCTGGAGGGTAGTCAAACCAATGGCTTCATGTTACAAGAAAGGAGATTCTGACTAAACATATAGAAAAAACTTTCAGACAGTAAGAGCTGTTCAACCAGCTTGGGAGGTTGTGGAGTTCATTGGAGGTTTCTATGTAGAGGTTAACTGTCATGTATGATCTAGCTGAGATTCCTGCATTGCAGGGGGTTGAACTCAATGACCCTTGGGTTCCCTTCAACTCTTCAGTTATATGATTTTGTGATGACCAATTCCACATAATATCACACCCTTCAAACTGGAACAAATTAGCATGAAAAGAGAAAAAACTCATTTTTTACACCATTTATTCAGATTGGAGAATTTGAGGTGGTCCACCTGCAAGACTAGGAGTGTATCAGCCAAGGTTAGCCTAAGATTTTTGCTGCCTGAGGCATAGGACATACTTTGAGCTCCCATCCAGGCACTGACCACACTGCTCAGTTTCAGAAATGCTGCCATATACTTTGCACCTTCAGACCATGCCTCCGTGCCAATGAAGGCTGCTAAATAATGTTGCATTTTCTTGGTACTTCATCAAGGCGTTTGCCTTCTTCACAGCAAGGTGGAGTGTAGGGGAGTTAATTGCACTAAGAAAAATGGAGATTTGTGTTTGTACAATCTATCTAAGCGCCATCTCACCCTTGACATTGCAGACTAATAGGATTTCAATAGTATAATGGCGCCCAACCTCTTTTAAAAGATTGGATCTAAATTATGGGACAAAGGATTCAAGGACATCACTTTTGTCCTTGTGTGTATATATAATGGAACAAGCCTTTCAGGTACAGGACAATTGTTCTGTCTAGTTGCAGAGATTATCCCAAAACAATAGTTTAGGTTATCATAGAAAGAATTGTGCTGTGTGGCTTATTAAGGGTGAGTAATACAGAAAATGATTTTCTTTTTCAGCCAGTTGATGGAAAGACTTTGCACCAAGGTCAGATTCCTACACCATGTTTTCAGGCACGTAACCTTGCACAGGAATATGTAAAGTATTCTGATGATTTTTTAATTAATGACCTTCTATACAATTAGGCACAAACACACACAAACACAAACACACACAGCTGAAACATTAAAAACTAAACTTGCCCGCGGCAAGGACCCATTTATCCCTCTGGGAAAGCCTGTTGGAAGAAAAATGTCTTCAATTGTTTCCATAAGAAGAGCCTGCTGGATCAGGCCAGTAGCCCATCGAGGTAAGCATCCCTTTCTTGCAGTGGCCTACCAGATACCTGTAGGAAACCTACAAGAAGGACCTGAACATAAGCACACTTTCCCTGCTGTGGCTTCTAGCAACTGATATTCAAAAGCATTGCTGCCTCCTGATGTGCAAGCAGAGCGTAGGCATCATGGCTAGTAGCCTTTGAGAGCCCTCTGTCCTCCATGAATTTGACTAATCCTAAAGCCATCCAAGTTGCTGGACATTGCTGCCTCATGTGGGAGCTAGTTCTATAGTTTAACTAGCTCTGTGTGAAGAACAGGGCCGTCTTTACCTGGGGGTACAAGGTGTTAGGATATTGATGTTCCATTCCACCTTAACAGACGTGTGGAATTGCTGTATGTCACATGTCTGTTTATACTCCAGCACAGCTTGCTGGGAACTTCCGGTTGGGTCTATAGCTTTTGCTTAGGCTGCTTGCTCTTGGACACGAAAGGGAGAAGACATGTTTTTTCCTTTGTCCTGTGTAAATGTGATGGCCTGGGAATCCGATTCAGAGGCTGAACCAGAGGAATCCCAGCCTGCACAAGAGTCTCCGCCTCCAGGGCTGGCTGAGCTGGGGCAGGGCCTTCATTCTGAAGCGCCTACACCTGTGCCGGATCCTCAGGAGCAGGCACCAGGTGAATCCACTCTGGCTCTGGAGGTGGTTGAGGACTCAGTGCCTACAGGTGAGTCTCCCCCTGGGTCCAGTAACCCTTCAGCCTCTCCTGAACTGCAGAGGCTCAGGGCAGATAGGCGGAGGGAACTGGTTTCTCCCAGGAGGAGTGCTAGCCTTAAGGCCAGGAGAGGCGGGTCTCCTGGGGGCTGGGACCGCCCCTGGCCTCAGAAAAGATAAAGGCCAGTCAGCCCGGTCCCAGGTTGCGGGAGCAATGTCATTGATGAGCTGTTTCAGCCAGCATCCAGTCCTGTTTCCCCCAGAGTTCCTGTCCTTGCCCGGCTTCCCGCTGTGGACCCCACTTCGCCCGAGGACGACTGTCTGCCGACCCTCGACTCAGGTCCTGGACCTCGCCCCACAGTAACCTCCCCCCTGGACCAGCACAGTAAATATGTTTTACACAACCTTTATCTGCCCTTCTGTTGCGTGTTAATTACTCTGCTGAGTACAGCATGCTCCAGCTTCTGAAGGCTTCTGAAGCTGCGGGTCGCTGTTTCATGCTGAGCCAAGAAATGGAGATTGCCCGGCTACCAGCTGGTAGGCTAGAGCCAGCTGGGCGCTTGCCAAATGCCCCCAATTCCTTGGAAGCATGCTGAATTCTGGGGGACGCCAAATGTATGCCTACTGTATACCGGTCCCCCTTGATCGGTGGCAGTGAAAAGCAATGGAGCAAAAGTCCCCGCCCACCCCTTTGCCGCTGTGTTACTCTGTAGTGTCAAATATTCCTGCAGTTTTTTCCTCTGAGCCGTTGTTACAGGTGAATGATTTTCCTCCCCCAAAAGCTCAACAACTTTGAGTTCGCCCCCCCCCCCCTAAAAAATTTGGGAGCAACTAAACTAAATTTGCTAATGACGGCCCTGGTGAAGAAGTAGTCTCTTCCAGAAAGTGGAAACAGTGGGTGCCTGTTGCATCTCACCAGGAATGCTGTTCCACAGAACAGGAGCAGCCACGTTGAAAGCCCTGCTCTGATTTACAGACTTGGGTAGTCTTTCGTAATATGTCCACTGTGCAAGGCCAAAATTTGGCGCTTCCAAATGGATCTTTTCCATTATGGGCTTCTCATTATGGGCTTCTCAATTTTGTGCCTCCTCAGCTCGGTACCCTATGCAGCAAAACCAACTTCACTGCCCTAAATCCAGCGCTGCATAGACCTGTATATTTCTCCTTTCTCTGACCTGAATAATATGCTGGAAAAGCCAGTGTGGTGTAGTGGTTAAGAGCGGTAGACTCCTAATCTGGGGAACCGGGTTCGCGTCTCCGCTCCTCCACATGCAGCTGCTGGGTGACCTTGGGCCAGTTACACTTCTTTGAAGTCTCTCAGCCCCACTCACCCCACAGAGTGTTTGTTGTGGGGGAGGAAGGGAAAGGAGAATGTTAGCCGCTTTGAGACTCCTTAAAGGGAGTGAAAGGCGGGATATCAAATCCAAACTCTTCTTCTTCTTCTTCTTCTTCTTCTTCTTCTTCATCTCTCCATAGATCAGGAACTGCCAGGGAAGGAGTGCAACTTCTAGTGTGGAGGGAAACCTTCCTTCCTTCCTATGTCACCCTGTCCTGCAAAAATATCTGATTGTTAGAATAATTTTGAAAGATTTCTAGGCTTGGAAGTCTTTGATGTGAGCCATAGATGATTTGGTTTAGCATACCGAAGGTACTTTCGGTCTTTATGGTGAGAAGCAAAGGCGTCACTCATTCTACGATGTGATCTGTGCATGAGAAATTGGGCCGTGCTGCTATTAAGAAAGGTTAACAGGTTTGATAGTAAAGCTACTGATGGATGAGAACAGTCAAATCTCAGAGGTTCATTTTATGGTGCCACTAAAACTTTAAAATGACCCAGCTCCTCTTTCTGAACCCTCCAATAAATGCAACAAAAAGTTTATATCTCATCATTGTAGAAAGATTTGTTTCTCTCCCCCCCCCTCACCCCCAAGGAACAGACATCATTGTCAATAAATAATTTCTGAAGCTCTGGTTACCTTTAATAATAGTACTATTGTGCTTAGATCTGCCTGCTAACTGATCTATTTTTACAGGGTTGCTTAGTGATGCAATAGAAAATGCTGCCGTGTGAAAGAAGGGTTGCCCTTATGGAGAGCAAAAGTGGCTGATGTATAATGACCGATCCCATTATCTCATTAGCTGACTTATTCCAAGCAATTATAGCTTTTCACATTTACAGATGGTGCTAGTTATCAATTGCAATACGCCGCTCATAAATCCGCCCCCTCCACACCATATATTGATAGACACCCTTCATCCATTTTATCCAGTTCTATTTGTGATTTAGTGGCAAGGGGGAAAGGCATTGCTCACAGACAGTGAGGGGCAGACTATTTCTTATAGCTCTAAGCATCTGCCCTGGAGCAAGTTATCCTGTACCCAAAACCTTCGGAACAGGCGCCTGCCCAATTTTTAAAAACAAAGTCTAAGAAAAGTTATTCCACAACCACCTTAGCTAGTTTATTGTTCAAATGCTAAACAGCTGCAATAAGGAACTTTACCTAATGCTCAGCCTGTATCTCCATGAGGTTTAAAGCCATTGTTCTTGGGCTGATTCTTTGGAGACTGAGAGATCAATTGCCATCCTTCTCTGTGTACTTGCTGACTCTCTTGAGTTCACCTTCATTATTTGGCTGGCTTGGCCAGTTAGTAGCCACGCTGCACCTTTAGGCAGTCCTGTTCAGCTTGGCTTCATCCATGCTCAAGGCCAACCCAACCACATGAGAATCACAAGTATATATTATAAGACGCACAATTTAACTACTATGTGACCTGACAATTGCTATGACCCAGAGGATGCTGGGGGCACAATGCTCATATGACCCCCAGCTGCACACTTGACCCAAGAGCTGTGCCACCACTTCATCTGTGACATTGCAAGGATTCCTAGGAAGCAGCCATGGGATTATGGGGTCAGCAACATGCCTTGGGTTTGCCTTATGGGTGCTTATTAAACGATTAATAAATAAAATAGGAAATCCTACACAGATGTGTAACCTTTATTACAAATATTTGCAATTTTATCTACATTATGACGAATTTTATGACCACTTGGTTTTAAAAACTGTATTTTATAATGAATATTTTTGGAGTGTTGTTTTAAATGTATTTGTTATTTCGTATGTTTTTAGTTATCTGATACGGAAATTGCCTTTAAAGGTAAAGGGTAAAGGGACCCCTGACCATTTGGTCTAGTCGTGACCGACTCTGGGGTTGTGGTGCTCATCTGGCTTTATTGGCCAAGGGAGCCGGCGTACAGCTTCCGGGTCATGTGGCCAGCATGACTAAGCCGCTTCTGGCGAACCAGAGCAGCGCACGGAAATGTCGTTTACCTTCCCGCTGGAGTGGTACCTATTTATCTACTTGCACTTTGACATGCTTTCAGACTGCTAGGTTGGCAGGAGCTAGCAGTTCGAAAGCATGTCAAAGTGCAAGTAGATAAATGGCAATTAATAAATCAAGGCCCACAATAATGATACTGCTTTATGTAAACCACTTTGAGGTATATATATACATATACATATATATATACATATATATATATATATATATATATATATATATATATATATATATATATATATTTGCTTTCGTAGATTTTCACGGGTACAGGAATGCAGGTTTTGGTGTCCTCGGGTGTCTTCCCGTGTAAAAGTTGACAAAGACCACTTGACAACTGAGTTACAGAATCTCTCAAATGTGTTAATTGCCAATGGATACCAGCAAAACAGGGTTACGAAGCTAATCCAAAAAGAAACACCCCCCAAAAACCAAGACACAGAAGAAAACAATGGCATGGCCCTCCTTCCTTATATCAAGGGCACTACAGATAAAATTAGCAAAATCCTCCATAAACACAATATCAAAACAGCCTTTTGCACCAACCAAAAAATAGCCAATATCCTCAGAAACCCCAAGGATAAAATCCAGTTGGAAAACCAAGGGGTCTATGAAATACCCTGCAAAGTCTGCCCAGCCACGTACATTGGACAAACAAACAGACGAATAAATGCACGTATCGCAGAACACAAGAATGCCGTCAAAAAAGAAGAAAAAACTTCCTCTCTTTTCCAACACATGAAAGAAACAGGACACGAAATTAATTTTGCAGATTCCAAATTGCTCTTTAACATGGAACATCACCACAAGAGAATAATCATGGAAGCCATCGAGATAGAGAAACACCCTCACAACATGAACAAGCGTGACGACACATCTGGAAATTAGCCCTTCCCACAAAAACTGACACCAGATCCAGAGGCACACAGAACGCTATCACCAATCAACCACACCAGACCCAAACCCAGACCCTCTCCACAGACAAATTACAGACACCATCCAGTAGCCAAACCATGGTGGCACCTCCGGATGCTGCACCCCCCTGCAATCCCTACACAGATCTGGCTGACACAGGCCACAAAACCACAGCTCGCCCCTATACACGAAGCCAAGCCAGAGCACAACTAAGTGCAGTACAGCCATCTTCTCAGAAAAACTCTTCACAAAGTTCAAGAGGTCAAGACACAAAGACTTTAGCAACTAATCCACACCTAATGACCCACCTAAGTGGTACTCAGGATATCACTCAAGAAATCACTCAAGATATCCCTCAAGTAATTAAGGAACAAAAGAAGAAAAGGCACACTAGCCTGGGAACTTCCTCTCTGCCCAGAACATTGGAGGCTATACACCACACCCCCTCAACAGTATTTATAGGAACTCAAACACTGAGATCCTGCTCTGTTCCAGTAACAAGAAGCCGAAAGCACCAGCCTGAAGATGACGAGTGAGACCTCGTCGAAACGTCGCCTAGACACCCCAACTTTTACACGGGAAGACACCCGAGGACACCAAAACCTGCATATATATATATATATGCAGGTTTTGGTGTCCTCGGGTGTCTTCCCGTGTAAAAGTTGGGGTGTCTAGGCGACGTTTCGACGAGGTCTCACTCGTCATCTTCAGGCTGGTGCTTTCCAAAGCACCAGCCTGAAGATGACGAGTGAGACCTCGTCGAAACGTCGCCTAGACACCCCAACTTTTACACGGGAAGACACCCGAGGACACCAAAACCTGCATTCCTGTACCCGTGAAAATCTACGAAAGCAAATATATATATATATATATATAAAATTAAATGGCATATAAATCTTGTTAAACAAACAAACAAAACTCTCCCTCCTTGGAGGTTTTTGAGCAGAGGCTGGACAGCCATCTGTAATGATTGCTGTAGCTGAGATTCCTGCATTGCAGCAGGGGTTTGGACCAGTTGACCCTCTACAATTCTATGATTCCATGAAAATTATCAGATGGAGAGTCTTAGGCATCTGAGCCCCATATACATTCTCACTGCTGGATCAGCCAAGTGCTCTTAGCCTGGACTAAGAAGGAGGAATATGTGACCTTCCATATGTTGCTGAGCTACAGCCCCTATCAGTAGAGCTGATACTCCAGAGATACAGATCATTACTGGTTTCCCTTGCTCCAGCTAGCATTCCTATCAACAGAGAGCACTGTGTTGGCTATGCCTACTCTTGGGATATTCCACCCCTGGCTACTGGGGACTCATTAGCCTCTAAATTTTTCATATGTCCTGTAGATGTTTTCTACCTCTTTGCTGGCTGGGGAGATGAGCCTTGTAGTCCAAGACCTCCAGAGGCTGCCAAGTTGACAAAGGCTGGAAATATCCGGGATAAAACCTTGGACCTTATGCAGGCAAACCATGTGCTCATCTTAACTGCAATTTAGCCACAGGCCTTTCCCTTTACAAGGGACGCTGATTCTAAGGCACAGGCTCTCGATAGCGGAACTACCAGCCGATAAGCAGGAACCCAGGACGAAGCTGTCAATCTTTTCCTCTTCAGCAAGTCATTCTTTTGCCACCTCTGTCAACATCCCTGCCGCACAGGACCTCCCAGAAACACATAGTGACTGCGTTACATGAATGCAACTCTTTAATGCTTAAAAACCCCTCCAGTTTCTATTGCCACATATACCTGCCTGGTACGCTGATTAAAGATGATCACTATCCTGGATGTTTTGACAGCTGTGTAAGGAAATGCTGATTAACTATGCAGTCAACCTTGCACAAAGGAATTACAGAGCAGGCAAGGGAGAGAAATTGGAACAATCTGAAAGCAAAAATAACAGTTTCTATCCTTCAAGCAGCAACATTTGAAGTAGCAATGATGGCGGATTTCTAGAATACGGCAAACAAAAATAGAGGCGTGCATAAGGAGTAGAGCAGGGCTTCCAAACTAAGTTCTCACATAGAGCTTAGAGACCTTTCTTCCCCCTGAACAAAAATGGGAGGCACAGCTTACTTTTTCAATCCTAGAAAGTTGCCTTTTTAGAGTGTGAAAAAGTAAGAACTACCTCTTTTTGCCTGTTTCACACTTCTCTTAATTTGGCCCAGTTGGCATTTTGTCCAGGCAGGTATCAGGATTTCAGAAATGGTTTGTTGAACACCTGAGCCATTTGGAGTCAAGGGTTCTCCTTAATCACCTACCATTGGCCAATGCCTTTGTGGGTCCTGGACATGCCCTTTAGGCCTGGCAATCTCACAGGGGTGAATGCTGGCTGGTGGGGCCATGGAGTCTCACACCCCCAGGATGTATGCAGCAGGGAGGTAGGATTCTTCCTAAACCTGCCTTTAGCATCTAGCTGTAAACCTGTGCAGGATATGGGAGGGACAGAATCCGCTACCATTTATTACAATTCACCTGCCCAAACAAAGTTAACTGGTTAATTTGGCTGATTGCAGATCCTCTAATTTGTTACGTTTAATAAACATAACCTGTTTCCCCATAAGTTTGTCTCTAGTCTTCTTTCAGGTGTGATGGCAATCAAAGATAAAAAGTGTTCCAGCTAAAGGGATTGAAAACAGCACTGAAACTCACAGAAAAGCTGCAAAACAAAATGGGGATAAAAATGATACGAAATGAGAGGAAAGAGAAATGAGGGTTGGAAACGCACTATAATAAGAGAACAAATAACTCCAGAGTGATAAGAAGAGACCAAAAATAGGATGGGTGCAGATGAATAAAAAGCAGAAGATGATGGAGGAGAGAAAACGGGTATTGACAACCACAATGTAAACTTTTCTGCAAATGGGCAGGGGGATAAGTACTCCACAAAGCTACAAATGAAAGAGGAAGATGTTCTGCTGCAGAAAATGCACACAGAGGAAAACTGAATTGCAGAGATAACGAGCAATCACGTGAAAGCCGAAGCATATGAGGCAGGAGGAGGCAACATCCCTAAAGAATCGGTCCTTGAGATGAGCACAGAGCTAAGCTAGAAGGGGTGTGGGGGAGAGAGGGGGCTTCCGCTAAACAAAGCAATTCGAGGCAGATGTCGAAAACAATGCAGACGAAACAATGCTCACAATGAAACATAGCTTTAAAATAAAGCAGGCTTCTTATTTGCTGACAGTGGGGCAGAGAAGCAAAGCCGAAGGAAATGAGTCACAAAAGAGATGGGGAAGCGTGGCAAGAAACAAAGAGAAAATATTCCTGATGAGGGAGTGCTGGGGAAGAAACTGGAACAAATGTTAAATGATAGTCAAAGGTTTTCCAGCCTATCTGCATAGAGAAGTTATGAGGACATCTGTGTGCCACTAACAACAAAACAATGTGTGTGTGTGTGTGTGTAAATAAGGAAGCCAACTTGCCGTCCAGTTTTCAAACCTCCTGCTTTCGGGGGACACTTTCTGCTCTGCCAGTGAGCCCCTTCCAGCATCTGCCACAAAATTTGTGGCCTGTTGCCAGGGGTGAGGTTCTGGAGGACGTGTTTATTCAGCGCAACCTCAGTTTGCTCAGGGCACCAGACATGCTCTGTATGAATTATAAATCTACCCTGCAGCACAGCCAATGGTCCTCTGCACCTGTGCATTGCAGCAGTTCAGTAATAAACAGGTGGCCTGTCTTTCACAGGAGCATATCTGTTTCTGCTGTCTTCTCACTGAGGAACTGCAGGCTTTGATAAGCTTCCCCCTGCCAGGCACCCCCTGGGTGTCACCTGAACACAGTTTGACAACCACAGGCCTGTTATTCCAGGTTTTCTCACCCCTCTACATCTCTTAAGCAGGGTGACTGACTAGCAGGGCATCTCAAGACATTTTGCTGCTGGAGGCTGAGTAGCAAATGGTGCCAGCCACCTTTATTTGGGCATCTGAAGCAGAAACCACATGGCCACCTCTCCTCCCGATCAGCAGAAATATGCACTAACTTAACCTTGCAAACCATCATACCCCAAATCAGATGCCTTGGGTGGTGGCTTCTCTCTGCCTTGTGATAGGACCAGGGGTAGTAGGGCAGGAAAGGGAACTTCTGTGGGTGTTGCCTTTTTTGACCTCTGCTATAAGTAGCTTCTTTGAAACTTTTCCTATGCTTGAGGTGGCATAGATGGTTCTCCCTTTGCATTTTATCATTGCAACTACCCTGTGAGCTAAATTAGGGTGACATGGAGTGAATGGTATGAGGGTACCTGGTGAGCTTGATGGCTGAGCAGTGATTTGAACCTAGATCTCCCCATTCCTAGAGTCTGGTATCCCCATCCAGTATATCACACTGGCTCTCGTGCTTTACAGTAAAAGGGCCCCAGTGTTGGGATTGGCTAGATATGTTTAACTGTCTTCAGCTTAACAACTCAGTGTGTTTCTCTTTGTCAAAAAGGCTGTGGGTTTTGCCAATTGGTCAAAACCAACACGAGGAATGGTTGCATTTTTTGATCCTGTGGCAGGATTTGGGCCAGGAGGTTCTGTCACTCCTTCCTAACTTTGGTTCTGAAATTGTTGTTTCCAGTAAATTGATAGTACTGCATCCCCTAATTCAAAGCCAGGCATTTTGGCATGTGATTGTAGTGTGTCCCCCAGCTTAGATGGCTTTCTCAGTACAAAGCTATTAGCTTTCTATACATAATACAACAACAACAACAACAACAACCTATCTCTATTAGGTGCTAAATGGAGTTTCTATACTTAGAAGCAGTCTATATTTATTCCCTTAAGGTTTCCTGGGACCACTGGACTCAACTGCCAATTGGATGCTCTTTCCTGGATTCAATCACCATGTGCCCATAACTTCCACCGATCCCCAAAATGTGATGGATGCATGCTGGAATAGCACCCGTGCAACACTCAACTCACTCAATGTGGCCTCCTGCAATAAGCTATGCACCTATCAGGTGGCAGTAAGCAACTCCCACGGCCAGTTGCCAGGAATGTACAAGACAAGGAAGAATTCTTATCATCTGCTTTTTATTCAATATTTACGGAGAGAGGCTTGGAACACAGCCTCTTGGGATAATGGCATTGTTCTGAGTGACTCTCCACCCCTATTTTCTCCCACTTCCTCATTTGTCATTGTTATCATCTCCCCCTGTGGTAGCACTGAGGGCCCTTTGCTTCTGAGCTCTTTGCTCTCCTACTTTCAAGGCTCACTGGGTTAGGGGGGGT